>NW_027495736.1:0-237587 GCF_021521415.1 Bidens hawaiensis | reverse complement strand
TAGAGGCTGAAATCAACACTATATCCAATTCTACAAAAATCTTTAAGATTACACCAGTTACCAATCTGGATGCAAAATAATTCCTTTCGCGCTAAATCCCAACACAAAAGCCACATAAATTATTTTCTCATGGAGTATAAGACATAATTAAATAGACAGCACCATACGGATGTATGCAACATCGCACTTGAGATTCTTTGACATACGGGGTTAATATGTGACGTCCAATCACGTTGTTGCAACAAAATATCCTGCCAAGTGTCATACCAGGCAAGTTGTTCAAAAACAATGAGCTATCAACGTTTGGTTGGATAAATAACTGCTCACCACAACTAGTGAATACAAGTCCACCAAAAACTTCCTGCTTAACACCACCAGCGGTGGTGTTATTAAAATATTTCATATGTGTAGGTCTCGAGAATGGATGTAACAACTATTCTTGGATCAATCTAACTAAGTGCTTAGTGGAAATCACACTAAGTACCTTAGATCTCGGATCTTCCTTCGAGTTTTATTATTTTCGGATTTTGAGAAAGATAGATGGAGAGTTGTAGTTGTTGGATGGATAAGATTTTTCAAAAGCTTAAGTGTTGCATGCGCATGCTTCCTATTTATAGGGAAGGCATTACATGTCATCTTGTTGTTATAAATAGCCCAATGGGCTTTGTTTACAATGGCCACGTGCCCAATACATGAGAAAACACAAGACGATATACATACAAGCTTAAACAATACAAAAGACCATTGATAAATAAAATATGGCCCAATAATCTCCCTCTAATTTTAGTATTGCTGCTCGTCTTCGTTTCTACTCGGTCTCGTACACTAGAACACCGTCTTCAGGTGGTGGAAGTTCAACAAGTTTGCGGACGAACTTGTTGAAGGCTTCAACTATCTTATCGGTATTCTGTTTCCCCATATCCTCTAGAGTAGGCAAAGGAGAGTTGTAAATTCTCAGAATATTCTCCTTGCTGAGGCCCATTAACTCATGTTTGTCAAAGACACGCAAAGAATGCATGCTTAGATAGTGGATCACGGCTTCACCCATCTCATTGTCAAACTCCTAGCAAAGGAAGTCGAGGAGGATATTCAGCTTGAATGGTTCTCCATGGTAGACCTCACGACCTTTCTTGGTCATTTTGTATCTCCATGCGATTCTGCGCTTGCCCGTTGCTGGATGAATCTCTGTCGGATGCTTGTACGCTCGACCCTTATTAAAGAGGAAGTTGGCGTAGTGGTGCCTTGATTCTCGATCTACGTGGCGCTTGAACCAACCATCCAACTTCTTTTCACCAACACCATCACCTACTGCCCGTCGGAAGTAGTTCATGTCAAGCTCGGGCAAAGAATGCATCTTAGTTGAGTGCATGTATGTGAGATCCCCGTTCACCCTTCACAACGCCCATGAATCACTGTCCACATGGTACTTAGCTTTAACGATAAGTGCATCTTCATGGTATGGGTATTTGCGAAAGCGTGCACTTGCACGACTCGTCACACAGTGCCATTTCTTCTTTCTTGTTTTGGGCACTGGTGTTGAGTCTGCTGCAAGGGCAATCATAGTTTGAGCTTCAGGAGGGGAGCAGGATCTCTAACTTCTTCTGGAGGTGTGTTTGGACGAGGTGAGTAACTGATTCCGTCGTCCTCCTACGAGATCCCCTCCTTTTCTGGTGATGAGACGATCCCTGCAAATTCACCTACATTAAATAACTCGTTAAAAACCTCCTCTAGGGCAGCATCTAGATCCCTCACTCCTTTAGAAGCCTCAGTAGCAAAGGGGTCTTCAAGTGGTTCATCATCATGTGGAGCGGTTTGTGTGTCCACTCCACTACCACCTCCTGCTCTCGCACTACCATTTCTTTCTTCTCTACCATCACCATCATCGTCATCATCTTCATTATAACTGTCATGTACGTTATCCTCATAATCATCGTCATCTTCCTCCTCTTCCTCAGCCTCGGTCCTAGAAGCAGATCCTCCAACATTTGGAGGGGTAGGGCCGGTACCTTTAGCACTTGAAGCAACACCGAAATGTGGTATAGGTACTCCCACAGTCACTTCACCTTCTAAGGCCATCCCCATCTCAACACCAACTGCAACACTTGGACCAGTTGTAGCACCCCGACTAAAGCGGAAACACCTGATTGATGTACAGATTGTTTAAAACACATGTGACACTATTAAGTGACAATATTATCATTAATAATTTACAAGTCTAGTACACAAATTTGAAACAAGAAATACAGGGAAAATTAAATACAACTAAGCAGCTTGATAATTGGTTTAGATAACCTAAGTCTAGTATCGTCTCCATGTTATCTTCTACTAACAATACCTATAGCATATATATAAAATACGGTCAAGTAATTGAATAGTTGGTGAGTTCACACGGGTTTTATATAAGTACAGAAAAATTGTGCAATTCCATGAAACTTGTGAAAATTATAACTACTTCGCATGCAATGTCCATTCCAGTCAGTAACAACCAACGTACTCGGATCGGGGGTTCCTTTTCCACTCATAACAAAATGGTCTTGAGTGCAAAAGGGGCGTATGATCATACTTATTGAGGCAACAACTTGAAATTGAAATCAGCGCACAAAAACAAGTAAGTAGGTAGACACACGAGTCCATGATATGAATCGCAGTTTTGTAAATGACTCGATAAATCATTGAGTAGATAAGATATATATAAATATATATATATATATATATATATGCTACCCCTAAAATATGTAAAAGAGTAAAAAGGGGGTGTGAGAAACTAACCTCGAAATCGAAGATAACTTGAAATATAAACTGAAAACACAATAACAAAACCAAAGCAACTAAACATCTCGAACTATAAAATAAATAAGACAACTATTTAACGACTAACTAACGGGATTAATAAAGTTATTTATTTTGGTTTTAGGAGTTAAGCATTGTTTTAGAATATTTTAACAACATTTTATGGCATTTTATATTATAATATATAAATTTAAGCTTAACTGTATTTTTAACGATTTGTAATATTTTAGTAATAAAACTAACACTAATATGAGAGTTATGGTATTTTACAAGCCACGGATTTTAAATGGTGATCTTATCTCGAAAATAATTATGATAACGCATTAAGTTAACGAAATAAAAGCTAACGAATTATGAACTCATTTTAAATGTTTAAATTATTTTAATACTGTTTAATTAATAATTTATTATTAATATGAGACTTTAATATTTAAGGAATACGAATTTTATTGGTCAAATCTATCTCGAAAATGTTTACGTTAGTGTATTATAAAGGTTAACGAAATGCAATAATAATAATAATAATATTAATAATAATAATAATAATAATATAACATTATATTAATGGGTTCTTACTAAATATTACTAACATGAAAAAGTTGGGTTTTTGGCTTAAATTTGGTAAAATTAATTTATAAAATTTTATTTAGTTTAAAAATAATTTTATTTAATTTATTATGATTTTTAATTAATTTAGATCAATTTAGTTTGATTTGAAATCTAATAGAAAAGTGATTAAGAAAAAGAACAACAAACGGCCAGGCCCGGGTTCGAACCCGGGTCTCCTAGGCCACGAACAGGTGATAATACCAACTGAGCTAACTTGTTTTTTCAGTTTAGGAGTAGGAATAATAATATATATATATATATATAATATCAAACGTTCATCTTCTAACTAACGAAATAAAAGATAACGAATTATGAACTCATTTTAACGGTTTAGATTATTTTAATACTATTTAGTTAATAATTTATTATTAATAAGAGACTTTAATATTTAAGGAATATGCATTTTATTGGTCAAATCTATCTCGAAAATGTTTACGTTAGTGTATTATAAAGGCTAATGGAATGCAATAATAATAATATTATATTATATTAACGGGTTCTTACGAAATATTACGAATATGAAAAAGTTGGGTTTTTTTGATGAAATTTGGTAAAATTAATCTATAAAAACTTTATTTAGTTTAAAAATAATTTTATTTAATTTAATATGATTTTTAATTAATTTATATCAATTTAGTTTGATTTATAATCTAATAGAAAAGTGATTCAGGTGATAATACCAACTGAGCTAACTTGTTTTTTTAGTTTACGAATAGGAATAATAATAATAATAATAATAATAATATCAAATGTTCATCTTCTATATTAAGAACCCTAGCAACCTAATTATGTTAATCTAGTCCATGTACGATCAAATTAGTTTAGGGCTTTTCTTTAGCGATGAAAAACGACCACAATGTATATACGTATTACATGTAAATGTTGTTTAGTGGTGGTGCACCGTGCTTGACAGGAACAACAAAACTTGGTGTCCTATTATAGTCTTAGGGTGGGATTTAGCGTGTTCTGTTGTCGGGTACAAATTTAGGAAATGATCTAGGTCTTTTTATAGATTTGATTGGGACGTTAGGTGGTAAATGAGCGTGATCGCAATTGATTTATGTATCCAGTTGTTTTCAGCCTTAATACTGATGATTATATTGTTGTTATAGGTTATTACTGTGTGATTAAGGTTCGGCATTATGGTTCAACAAGTTTACGAGCTATTAATTGGATTTTAAAACAAGTTTTAACGCCTTTGGAGGCTGCCGGAAATAGTTTTGGGTCGCCGGACTCTCTCCTGGAAGTGGTGACCGGAAAAACGGGGAGGAAGGGTGGCTAGGGTTGGGTTTTTATTTAATTAATATATTTGAAAACAGAATTTACACAACAGCCCCTCAAGTTTCATGCTTTATTAAGTTACAAGTTTAAATATATTTGCAATCTAAACCCTACACATTGAAATGCTATAATAAATGGGTGGAAAGTTATTATACTTGGATGTTTACATGTTAACCCAAAAAGTTTGCAAATTGATTAAGTTTAATAAAACTTTAAATCCCGGAGTTTCATTTATTGAACAAACGAATAGAGAAACGAACAATCGAAAAACGTAGATCCTTATTAATGATGAACGTTAAACACGAATAAAATGAAATGATGAAACGGTTTGGTTTAACGAATGCGAATACAATCCAATTACAAATAAAAAGATGACAAAAACATGTAACAAAACTTGTTATATATAAATATATATACACTAATAAACAACACCTAAAATTTAAAATGTGTCGGGTTTTCGGGTTTGAAAAGTAACGAATGTTACAGGATTCACAACTTTTAGAAATTTTGTCCTGAAATTAAAATAAAAATAAATTTTAAAAGGAAATAACTAATACAAGGAGTTGTTAAAAGGTTTAAAAATTTTACAAATGCACATTTAAATAAAAACAATAACGTCGATCTTTGAATGGCCCGAAAGACGCCACAAATGGGAATATGGCAAGGACACTTATATATAGGATGTACCAGCGGCGTATCCAGCATGCCCTTATCATATTACATTTGTCCCATCTTCCTGAATCACTCCAGGTTTCGAGTTATTGCACACAACGTTCTTAATATGTCTTCTATCTAAGGACTGGGATAATTACGTGTCGACCCATAATTACCTTTATCTCACATAATCCGTCCCATTGTGTGGGTTAAGGTAAAATAAATTCTTATATGAAATCTTTTAAATCAAGAGTAATAAGCTATAAGATGAAAAATAACAAAATATATAAACAAGTCCTTGAGGTCAAGGATAAGTGAAAACATTTGGTCTAAATAAATGATAATGAAATAACAATGTTATTGAAATACTAATAAAATAAGCGAGATTGTAGAGCAACCTATAATAATAATAATAATAATAATAATAATAAATGGAAACGTTATAGTCAACATTAATATAATTAAACGAAACATTGGAATAGAGAATAACTGAGCAAATAAATGTGGCATTCAGCCAACAAAATATAAACGTGTAAGTCGGTAAAGCATTGGGTTCGAGAATAAGATAGATACGAACTTTAATTTCAAAAGATCAAAAGAGTGTAAATTCTTGAAGTAATGACTCGTTAAACAATTGTGTAACGCCCGTTAATTTACGGTTTAAAGATTTAAGGTTGTAAAGTATGTATATTTCTCGGGATTTAACCAACATTTCTCGGAAACCTTCTCGTCATCCCGGTACGTTAAAACATTTAATTTTTCAACCAAAATGTTAATTCTTTATAACTTGAGGGGCTAGATGTGAAAAATGTTTATAACATAAACATACCCTAATCCCCCCTCCCCTATTCCGATCGGCAGCAAGACGCCCCCCCCCCCCCCCTATGATTTTCCTTTTTCCAGCTAAGTCGTGAGCGTAAAACATCAATTAAAGGTTAGTCCTACGATTCCCCAAGTCTTTTACACCATAATTGGTCGTTATAACACGTGTATTAATCGATTAGTGGCTTGTTGTAGGCTAACGGGGTGTCTGTCCAATCGAGCATTTCCGGGACTGTTTTGAGTGAGGTTTTTTGCACCAAAATCCTCCTAGGTATGTCTAGTATATCATACTTAAAAACCATGTTCATTGATGTTCGTTAGATTGGTCAACTAGTTATCGTTTGAAAGATTGTGTTCGGTTGACTATAATTGTAGTTTGATGCGTTTAACGCGAGGGTTGAAGTGATTAACGACTAATTCAGCTCGGGGACACTTGGTTTGATGTACGGGCTGTTGAAAAATCATTTTTATAAGTTATGGGGCTGAATTGGTTGTTGGTTACTCCAACGGGTCGGTACAACGCGCAATTGCGTTTATTGAATAGTTGGTGCGTTGTACTTGCGAGTTACCGACCCATTTGACTCGTGTTTCGTCGTGTGGACTTGTTGGCTGTGATTTTTATCATATTGGGTCCACACGGGGCTGAGTTGGATGTTAACGGCCTAAACGACTCTTAAACACGCGTGTTAGTGTCACCTAGTGCTTCCGGGGGTAAATTGGGAATTATTTATTCCCGGGAGTATCTAAGGGTCGTCTGGGTGAATGTAAGGCCTTGGGGGCTGTTGTGATTGAGTTTGATGAGGTCGAGACTTTAGGTAACTCGAGCTAGAGATGGTCAAAAAAACCGGTTGGGGAACCGGTTTGCCGGTTTAAACCGGAAACCGGTTTTTACGAAAACCGGTTTTTTAAAAACCGGTTTGACCGGTTTACAAACCGCCGGTTCGTATTTCGGTTACAAGTTTTAGATCCAAAACCGGTTAACGAACCGGTTAATGGAAAAACCGATTTTTTTTAAAACCGGTTATTATGAAAAAAACCGGTTATTAACCGGTTATTTTAAAAAAAAACCGGTTAACCGGTTATTAACCGGTTCTAACCGGTTTCTAAACCGGTCCTAACCGGTTAGACCGGTTAGGGTTTTGACATACAAAAACCGGTTATTAACCGGTCCGGTTATTAACCGAACCGGTTTTTTTCCGGGCAAAAAAAACCGGTCCGGTTAATAACCGAACCGGTTTTTTTAAGAAAACCGATTTGTGCACCTCTAACTCGAGCCATGTTAGAATGTCTCGTAGGATAAACGAGTCATCTCGATGTCGTTAGTAATGTTTGAATGTAAACCGACAGGTGGTTGAGTTTTGGGATTACTTAGGGATTCTCTAGCTTGTGGTGAACACGTGTCTTGTGTCAGGTGAGTTTATGATGCCCCCTTTTAACTCTTTTTAAGTTTTGGGCTAGCATGAACACCTAAGCGATTTTGCTTGATGAAACGTTTAAACTATTTTATATAGGCTTGCTTGTATATGGTAGGCCTTGGGATGTTATAGTATGTATGTATGTATTATTGTATGTCCAATATTTGGCGATGTTAGTAGTCGTTATCGACTACGGATGTTGCGTATGCCTACTTCGTGTTTGCATACGTTGATGAGATGTTACGTGTTTGGGTTGTACGTTTGCTCGGCCTTGATGTTATTACTTGGATGTTATATATATGTAAATTTATATATATATAGGGATGCACTTATAAAGATGTTTATATATATGTATGTATATATATATAGATATAAGGATGATTATTTATTGAAGATGATTGCCTAACTGATGTATCCCTTTTATAGTTTAAAACCTTTGGAATGACTATTATGATTATCAATTATTGATGTTATTTATTAAAACTTGAACTCACTTAGCTCAAGCTGACTTTGTGTGCATGTTAGTGTGAGTTTTCAGGTTAGGAAAAGGATGCCTTACCGCTTGGACGTGTATGAAGTTACTTGGACGGTGAAGGGCATACTTGGATGGAAGATTTAAACATTAAACATTTCTTTTTAAAAGTTTTATCAAATGCATTTAAATTGGTTTTGGGCATAACTCCCGGGTTTCGGGAACTTGTTTTATTAATTATGGTTTTCCGCTGAAATTATACTCTGAGATGTTTATTTTAATGTAATGAACTGTTTTCAAGTTTAAATATTTTTACAAGTATTTTGTATGAATACCAACTATAGGGTTCCTGGGGTTCGGGGCCTTACAAATTGAAATTTTCCAATAAATAAAATATCAATGTGAATAAGGGCAACATTGAGATTAAGAATAACAAAATAAATAATTGCAACTTCGAGATCAAAGTAAAACTTTGGTCTCAAATTGAGAAAACATTGAGAACAAAATAATTGGAACTTCAAAATCAAAGTAAAACCTTGGCCAAATTGATGAAACATTGAAATCGAGAATAACAAAATGATGCGAACAAAACATTGAGCGGAAATAGAACTAATCAAACAATTTGTGTAGTAATAATAAACTCAACATGTATATGGTCCTAATTCCCACTAAACGGTTACGTTTATGGGAAATCGGTTATAGACCACAAGATTGAAATAACAAAGTAAACTGATTAAAAAATGCAACTATGAATGAAAATAGTTCACTAATTAACGAATAACCAAACTCGATATTAACTTCGTAAACAATCTTCGAAAGAAATCGATAATGTCCAAATGGAATTATATATATATAAGACAATATATCCATATGAAGAAGAAAGGAAGGAAAACAAATTGTAGCTTGCAATGCTTGTCTTCTCCAAGATGGGTTGTGACATGAAAATTGTCATGGGGACGGTCGTATGACTTATTGACTCGAAACTCGTTGGTGTTGACAAGGAAGGAGAAAATAAGTGATTTTCGAGATTCATTTAAGTTTGTGAAAATCAATTGTAAAAACGTTATGTTTTATAACTCGAGAAAAAAATAATAATTTGCAAAGAAATCTTTAGTGATTGCAAAAGTTTGAGAATCTTTATAAAACCCTTTTAGTGTAAAAGATTTTCTGTTGGGTTGTGTCTTATGAAAACATTATGCAGTATCGCCAAATGTTATAACTTATTAAAACTGTTATAGTGATAATAAAATAGCTTCACGGGCTTGGGAATTGTTTAAAGCAAAATATTTTATTTTATTTAAGAATTTTATTGAAATAATAATAATAATAATACTGTTACTAATAATAATAATAATAATAATTGTACTGCTGCTGCTGCTACTACTACTACTACTAATAATAATAATAATAATAATAATAATAATAATAATAATTATTATTATTATTATTATTATAATTGGTAATAACCTATTCGGTTAAAATGAAATTTCTTTTGGAGAAAATTAACTTGGATATACTTTGTATGACAAAATATTTTGTGTATAGATGATATACTTATTACGTGGAAAAGTATGCATGGAAAAAGTTATTTATTTTAGAATTTTGGCATGGTCGATGAGTTTGAATAGACTAGGTACTGACGTCGGAAAACAACAAACTTTAAGTAGTCAGGAAATTTGTGTATATATGATATACTTATTACGTGGAAAAGTATGCATGGAAAAAGTTATTTATTTTAGAATTTTGGCATGGTCGAGGAGTTTGAATAGACTAGGTACTGACGTCGGAAAACAACAAACTTTAAGTAGTCAGGAAATTTGGGGTAAGGTATTGCATGACGGAAACGAGTTAGGTTTTTTCAAAGTATTGCGGGTGTGCTTGGGCCACTCAAATGATAGCAAGCTTGAAGCAGGAGCCTATGTTAAGGCATATGGTTGTGATAAATGGTTACGTAAAGGGTCGTGGAAATAAATGTGTGGTGTTGGGTTATGTGGCAAAATTTGATGAGGTGGTCGAAATTATCACAATTGTGGGAGCAGAGTGGTGGTATCGCACGTGTTACTCAAAGAGGTGGGTTCTCGTGTAAGCATTTTGTTGGGTTAGTTTTGAGTATCCAAGGGTTGTGTTGGGTTTGGATTGACTTAGGTATAGCTTTGGGGATTGATTGTGTTTTTCGGGTTAGGGATGAACTTTGGGTTATCATGGTCGGAATTACAACGGTCAATTACTTGATCTAGGTTGTCGTTTTGTGGGTTGAGTTTCGAGGGCAACGTCGAGGAAAACAAAAAGACATGCTATGAAGCATGAAGAATTCACGTGACACAAAACGTAAATATGAAACTCGTATTAACATTCAAAAGAAATATTTCGTGAAAGATTCCTAAAGTCGGAATCCATGTATATAAATCATGAAAAGGAGTAAAATCGTATGAGAAAAGATTTGAAATCGAAGTTTAAACGATCATGAGTTAGCATAAGTTTTCGCATTTCAATAAAGATCCCATAAATCTTTGAATAAACATATGAAAAATATAAAAAATTTTGAAATAAAAAACATGGATTTAATACAAGCTTTATATAGGTAGTGAAATCGAATTGAAAATCGAGTGTTTATATATCACCATAACTTTTCGAATTTTGAATTGAATCCATAATAATTAACGAATCAAAGAACCGGATTGAAAATAGACTATTCATGTATCACCATGACTTTTCGTATTTTCAATTCAAAACATAAGAAATAATGGATATTTACAAATAAAGAAAACGAGTTGAAAATCGACTATTTATGCATCACCATGACCTTTCGAATTTTCAAATTATAATATTAATTGAATTTATAAATAAAGAAAACGGGTGAGAACTTGACAATTCGTGTGATATCACGACTTTCAGAAATTTACCAGAAAGCGAAATAAAACTCGACTATTCATGTAATAGCACGACTTTTAGAAATTTCAGTTTTAAACCATAACAATAAATGAATATATATATATATATATATAAGTAAAGAAAACAAATTGAGACTCAATAATTTATGTAATAGCATGGCCTTTATGTTCAAACACAAAAATCCAAATGTGTAGTTAAATCGAACCGAAAGCTAGGTATTTGTGTATCACCACGACTTGACAGACTTTAGCTTAATAGGTTTCATACCCTTTCGGAACTTTCCAGGTAAGCAACCAGGTCCCGCTGCAGATTGGGATTTATGCACATTGCTTATCCTTAGGGTTCAATAACCTTGGTGTCAAGAGTTTGGAAAACAAGCACGTCCCCTTTACAGTTACAACATATCCACCAGATAGAACCATCGTTAAGAAGAAGAAATATCGGAAAAACTGAAATAAAATCGATTGAAAATGATTTGAAGATTCTTGTTTTAGGCCTAAGCCTTGGACTTGTGTGTGTGTGCTTGTGTAAGTGAAGCTTAATTGAATCAACAACAATAAGTAATAGCATGTGCAGAGAACAATCATGTACGGCTTACATAATTCATAATCATGCAACCTAAACAAATAAACAAGTAAGCTATAACTAACTAGGGTACTATGTCAGGTGTGATACCAATATGATACCAATCTTATAGTTAAGTGTGACGCACAGATTGTTTAAAACACATGTGACACTATTAAGTGACAATATTATCATTAATTAATTTGCAAGTCAAGTACGCAAGTTTGAAACAAGAAATACAAGGAAAATTAAATACAACAAAGCAGTTTGCTAACTGGTTTAAATAACCTAAGTCTAGCATCTTCTCCATGTCATCTTCTACTTAAGGTACATGTAGCACATATATAAAATATGGTCGACTAATTAAATAGTTGGTGAGTTCACACAGGTTTTATATAAGTACATAAAAATTGTGCAGTTCCATGAAATTTATGAAAACTATAACTACTTCGCATGCAATGTACTTTCCAGTCAGTAACAACCAACGCAATCGGATCAAGGTTCTCTTTTCCACTTATAACAAAATGGTCCTATAATACAAAGGCGACGTATGATCATACTATACTTACTAAGGCAACCACTTGAAATTGAAATCAGCGCTCGTAAACAAGTAAGCAAGTAAACACACAAGTCCATAACATGAATCGCAGTTTTGTAAATGACTTGATAAACCATTGAGTAGATAAGATAAATATGCTACCCCAAAATATGTAAAAGAGTAAAAAGGAGTGTGAGAAACTCACCTCGAAATCGAAGATATACTGAAATATAAACCGAAAGCACAGTAACGAAACCGAAGCAACTGAACATCTCAAACTATAAAATAAATAATACAACTATTTAACGACTAACTAACGTGATTAATAAAGTTATTTATTTTGGTTTTTGGGAGTTAAGCATTGTTTTAGAATATTTTAACAACATTTTATGGCATTTTATATTATAATATATAAATTTAAGCTATTTTTAACGATTTGTAATATTTTAGTAATAAAACTAACGCTAATATGAGAGTTATGGTATTTTACAAGCCAAGGGTTTTAAATGGTGATCTTATCTCGAAAATAATTATGATAACGCATTAAGTTAACGAAATAAAAGCTAACGAATTATGAACTCATTTTAAATGTTTAAATTATTTTAATACTGTTTAATTAATAATTTATTATTAATATGAGACTTTAATATTTAAGGAATACGAATTTTATTGGTCAAATCTATCTCAAAAATGTTTACGTTAGTGTATTATAAAGGTTAATGAAATGCAATAATAATAATAATATAACATTATATTAACGGGTTTCTTACTAAATATTACTAATATGAAAAAGTTGGGTTTTTGGCTGAAATTTGGTAAAATTAATTTATAAAACTTTATTTAGTTTAAAAATAATTTTATTTAATTTATTATGATTTTTAATTAATTTATATCAATTTAGTTTGATTTGAAATCTAATAGAAAAGTGATTAAAAAAAAGAACAACAAATGGCCAGGCCCGGCCCGGCTCGAACCCAGGTTTCCTACGCCACCAACAGGTGATAATACCAACTGAGCTAACTTGTTTTTTCAGTTTAGGAAGAGGACTAATAATATATATAAAATATCAAACGTTCATCTTCTAGATTAAGAACCCTAGAAACCTAATTATGTTAATCTGGTCCATGTACAATCAAATTAGTTTAGGGATTTTCTTTAGTGATGAAAAACAACCACAATGAATATACGTATTACCTGCAAATGTTGTTTATTGGTGGTGCACCTAGCTTGGCCGGAATAACAAAACTTGGCGTCCGATTAGAGTCTTACGGTGGGATTTAGCGTGTTCCGATGTCGGGTACGAATTTAGGAAGTGATTTAGGTCTTTTTTATAGATTTTATTGGGACGTTAGGTGTTAAATGAGCATGATTGCAATTTATTTATTTATTCGGCCGTTTACGGCCTTAATACTAGATTATATTGTTGTTATAGGTTATTACCGTGTGATTACGAGCTATTTATTGGATTTTAAAAAAGTTTAACCCGTTTGGAGGCTTTCGGAAATAATTTTCGATCGTCGGACTCTCGCAAGAAGTGGTGACCGGAAAAACGGGGAGGAAGGGCTGCTGGGGTTGGGTTTTTATTTAATTACTATAATTTAAAAGTGAATTTACACAATATCCCCCTCAAATTTCATGTTTTATTAATTACATGTTTTAATATATTTTCAATCTAGACCCTGCACATTGAAAAGTTATAATAAATGGGTGGAAAGTTATTATACCTGGATGTTTACATCTTAACCCAAAAAGGTTGCAAATTGATTAAGTTTAATAAAACTTTAAATCCTGAAATTTCATTTATTGAACAAACGAATAGAGAAAGGAACGATCGATAAGCGTAGATCCTTATTAACGACGAGCGTTAAACGAGAATTGAATGAAATGATGAAACGGTTCGGTTTAACGAATGTGAATACAATCCAATTACAAATAACAAGATGACGAAAACGTGTAACGAAACTTGTTATACACACACACATACACACACACACACACATATATATATATTCATGTTTGAAAAGTAACGAATGTTACACCAGTATACGGTTGTTTTCCATGAGTGTGCTTTTCGGCTCCTGAACTCTTCCAACTACCAAACACTGAATCAAGACGGTCCTCGAGCGTATTGAAGTCATCATCACGCATTTCGATTAACTTCAAGGCCACTTGATACTTGCTCGCCATCTCTTCATTTATCTTGAGCTGCAACTTGTTCGGACGGTCTTGGGCGGCAAGCTTTGTCTTCAGGGCCTCAATCTAGGTTCTGAAATCTGCATTCTCGGAAATGAGCGTATCGATTGATTGAGATGTCCCTTGCTGACTCTCCAACATTGTAACTCGAGCATTCGTAGCCTCCTGCTCTATGAGCACTTCTCCACTACCGTCTTCAGATCTGAACCAAGTTTCTTTTGAAGAGCCCCAGTAGATGGCAAGTTTCTTTCCAAGGTCGTCACCCTGTCCCTGACCCTTGATCCCTCCTCCCGATGACTAGCGAGCGACAGTGATTGTTCGTTCAGCACCTTTTGTTTACTGTCGCCTCACTTTTGGAGGGTCTCTATCCACCCTCTCTAAATCTCAATTAGAGCCTTGTCCAACTCTCTTTCCTCCTCCATTTTGGCTATACGGGCCATTAAAGTCATCTTCTCATTCCCGGCCTCCAACTCCTTTTGTTTAAGGGACTTGACATACTGCAACAACACACGTTCTCGTTTAGCCCGTTTGGCATTTGACTTCTCCATTGTGACAATCCTATCGAGGATTTGTGTGTGAAGTATGTAGGTTCGGAAATAGTAGGGGGTGTCTGATAGGGTAGATGTGGTTGTGGTGTGTAGTGGTAAGGTTATGGATTGGGTTGGTAGTTGTGAGGTTATGGCTAGGGATAAGGCTGTCTGTTGGTCTGGGGTGGTGGTTTCGGGTTGGGTTGTGATGATAGCTTGTGGTGTTTGGATTGTGGGAGAGGTGGTGAATGTTTGTAACCAAAAAGTTGTGGCTTTTAATGGTGATGTGAATGTAGGTGATTTGAAAGTTGAGGAAGTGGGTGGGTCAGATGATATGGGCTGGTTAGGTTGAGTGGTGGTTGTGGTTGGTGAGAATGATTGATGGAAAGTTGATGTTTGGATGGTTTGTTGTGGTGGTGATAGTGGAAGGTTTTCAAGTAAGGATTGTAGTGGTTGGTCTTGTTATGTAGGTTACAATTTGGGAGATGAGACAGGTGAGTCGTGTAGTAAGGGTTTGGGCGGTTTGGATTTGGTCTTGATTTTGTTTTGTTTTTGGGTTTGGTGTAGACGAGAATTTGTATTTTTTAGCTTTAAGGCCGGTTAGAGTTTGGGCTAAGGTGGTAGGTGAGGCTGTATGTGGGTCAAGTTGGGTAGAGGGTTTACCTGTGCCAGGAATCTTTATGACCAGGGTCGGGGCCTTCTTGAAGTCCCCGACCTTCTTCAAACGCTTCAAGGGTTGAACTTCTTCCTCATCTTCCTATTCCTTAGCTTGTTGGGAAGTCCACGAGAAGAAGGCTTGCTCGTGGCCTTCCGCCTCTTCGTGTCGTGCTTCTTCTTGGTTCTCTTCTCCGGTTCTTCCTCACCCACGGTCTCCTCAACCTCTATACCAACAATCTCCCTACTCTCTTCACCGGAGTCATCACCATCAGGCTCTATTTCCTCAAACAACCCAAACTTATTCCGGGTAGAGCTCCTCGGTACATGTATCCTTTGCCTTCAGTGCTCAGCATCGCATTAAACACCATTTGCTGGATCATCTCTACATGATAAGGTTATTTGAATAAAACATTTCGACATGTAGTGTTTCGATTATTTACCAATCATGTGCTATGTTTCTTCTTCAAGAAGAAACATCAATTTGACATAATCCTTGTATCTAAAATCTTGCGTTTCTTAGTCATGAATAAACAATATTTTGACTATAGCCTTTGTATGCTAAATAATTCTTATATTTGATCAAGGTCTAGGATGCATTCCCAACTAGGGTCTAAGCCATATAATAAAATAATAACTACGCCTAAGCTTGAACACTTCTACTCTACGTCACGTACCGAGGACTTAACCGTCATAACTTTGGGGCACGCTTCCGGAGTTGTGTGTGTTTAAAGAGTGTTTGGGATTGTGAGTTTGGAATGAACCATGAGTCCCCTTTTATAGGTTGATTCTAAGACCTATCGCGTATTGCGATGGCCTATTAAAGTGGCTATCATGCAACGCGATGACTCGGCGAAACAGGGTGTTGCCACATGACCTGTTGTCACACCCCAACCTAAGACAGAAATATCGGGGCGCGAACTGTTGGTTCACAGCTCACAAGGTACTATCATACAATTTAAATATGACAATATCTAATTACTTATTTATTATAAAGTTTTAATCAAACCCACAAAGTTTAACAAATTACCAAAATAGTACACAAATATTCTTTTATTTCATTAACTAAGGTCTCTTTAAGTGTTTCTTCATCTTAGCTTCAACCAAATGATAACGTACAAATGCGTACAAAATAATATAGATTTGCCAACAAGATGTTGAGTGAGAAAAATCACCAGTTTTGACACTAATAATAATGTATAAGTAAAATGAGCAAAACAGATATTGTGTGTATAAATCAATCAAACCATGAGAAAATAAAATGTGTTAGTTGACAATGCCTTTCGAACACGGGCTATAGCTACTATGAAAAACAATTGCAAATAAGGGTTTCGGTTTACCATTACCTTGCGAATCGGGCTTTGGCTACTAGGACGGCATATGATTATGCTTTAATATGATTATAATGGACCTCTCCGAATACGATAAAGTAAACAATTAAACAATCAAGCAATTAGCATTTAATTGATAACACACAACACTCACAGTTTGCTAGTGCGAATAATATATAATATGTAAATACTGATAAGTACGCAAGTGTTCCCAAAACATTTAAAAGCTGTAAAAATAGGGGAATGACTTCTCACCTTGACGATTAAGTGAATAAACCGAGAGGTAGAATAAACGAGCAAGGTTAACGTGAAAATTTTCTGATCTAACTCGACCTGATACTTATACAAAATAAAATAGATTTAAATTCTAGAACATAGCCACTGGAATCAATGCAAACGGACGTCTAGAACTCCGGTTATGAGATTTTCAATAAATAAGCTAGCTGGTATTGACCAGAATCCGAACAACAAGTCGGAAGTCGGGTTTTGGTCAGTACACTCAAAATATTGAGATAAAACTAAATGTCTTCTGTTCTGAAAGCTAATTCCGACAGGAAGATATAGTAATTGAAAAATATTTAAAATTGACTTTTACGCCCCTAAACGGGTCGAAAAGCAATTGACCGACAAAAAACCCCATCAATCAGTAAAATTGATTGAGGGATTTTGTTATTTATATATAAACCAACATTTTTCATGAAGACAACTTCCCCAAACGATGAATGGAATAAGAGATAATCGAGGTCAAAGTGGTCTTGAGCATCAAAGTCAATCCGTAAATGAAAGAACTTGAACAATCTTTATGAAACTGATCAAGGAGATGTTGGATTTTGAGATTAGGGATTGTGGCTGATGTTTTCAGTAGTTTTTAGTGTTTAGAAATGTGTTTTGATTAAGTATAATGAATTATAACTTGTTTATGAAGTAATCCACTCTATTAGGAAATGAAATAAGCTACTAATGAGAAAATCGTGTATAATAACTAAAATAATTCGGCTTGGAAAACAAGAAAACGACTTGGGATCTGCAATAACATTTCTTGGAGTTTAATTTTCGTTAAGTTAATCGAAAATAGGAAAGAATTGGCGAAATTAGTCTTTGTAGTTCCCGAAAATGCATTTTTAGCCATTTTAAGCCATTTTAAGAGTTTTTAAGAACTGTTTGGCATGATTAAAAGTTATGAAATTATAAAATTAGTTAAATACCAATATATACAAGTTTTAAATAGTTCGAAATATTTGAATTACATTCCCGAATCGGTTTAAACATAAACGAATACAAATACAAAAATCCGAGATGTTACACCTGCCACACATGCCGCATGTTGGCACATGCCACGCAACTGTGGAGGTTACCTCACGTATCGCGATGAGTCATTCCGTGTATCACGACACCGCCCAATTTTTTTGGTTCTATGAAGCTTTATCGCATATTGAGAAGGAGTTATCCTTTACCCATCGTGTAGTGCGACGAGTTCCAAAAATTCAAATTTTCATTTTTTGTCCTTTTACTTTTCATAAAAATACTAAGGCGGTTCGCAAGATGCGAGTGTGCCATCAAAGCGCCACATTGTGCCCATCTCCCGAGCCCATGCACATCGGGAGCTTTGCGCCCTTTCTAATGCCACCAAATGTCTTGTCATACAAGAATATTATCTAATTATTCTTTTTCCTTAAAAGGAGCTCACAAGTTTCTTCTTTAATTAATGTGGGACAAATCCATTTTGTATTATACCAATGTGGGATAACTATACTTTCTTATTTCTCCAAATGTAGGACAACTTTTAATTTATTATTTCACCAATGTGGGATAAGCCAACTTCCTTATCTCACATTCTCTATCATATATTTTGGGAATATTTTAGGTCCCTTATCTTTCCTAAGCTGTCAAATGTGAACCAAATATTTTGGGGATGTTAACATTCGGTCATGACAGCTAACATTGTGTTCTGGTTGTTGAGCCACACCCAAAAGATGGAATTAGCCTGTTTGGTCAGGTTCCTAGTCTGTTATGTATGTTTAGTATGGAGCCTATGATATATTGTTTAATAAATTATAGAAAAAATGTACAAATAAATCTTTATAAAACAAATAAGTTACTTTAATTAATTTATAAAACTTTAAATAAATCTATAATTAAACGTAATAAAAAAACATATAACTTATTCAAACAAACAAAAATAAATAAATTAAATTAAAAAACATACATTTTTATTGAGTAAATATGTTGGTTAATTAATTAATAAAAACTTTGACAAATCTATAAAATAAAAATGATAATAGTAATAAAATAAAAGGAAACAAAAGGAAAAAAAATTAAAGAAAAAGCCTTATCATTTATGACCTTTAGAAGCCAAACCAGCTAACAAAATAAACCTTAGTGGTTCATTCATTCAAAAATTTCTTTTTAGGTTGTAATATAAACCATATAGGCAACAAGAACAATTTACTAGTAAATTTATATAATAAAATCAACAATTAATGTGGGACTGACGAAAGTCAACAGACAACCCGGCTCTTGGGTAACCCTACCCGAGCCTGGGTTTTAGGCCTCCACATTCCTTAACATTCCCTAGGAATCCATTTCTAAAATCTCTTATACATAGGTATATTAGTTTAATTCTTTTGTAGTTGTTGGACAAGTTTCAAAACAGTTCAATGCTATATATTTTTATAATGTGCATATGTTCTTGCTTACGGTTTAGGAATTTTATCTTATTGATTATATTGTTTCTACATAATATGGCAGATTAATTACAAGAAAAGTAACTATTTTCATAAATGGCATGACCTAAGGGAGGTCATTATTTTTTGTCCTGTAAATTTATAAAAATAAAATTTGGACAGAGGTCAGTTTTATTCGATTTTGGCCTCCAGAATAGTTATGTCTGTGTATATACCCATATTGTTCATTTTCTTGTCCACGTTCATTAGCTTATTTTTCCTTTACTCATTTGATGCACACGAGCATGTGCGAATTTTTTTTGAACTCTATAATTTTGTAAACAAAAAACCAACAACAGCCATCTCTACAGCATGAAGAGAGAACCACCATTTGAACAAATCCGACTATTCTATCTATTTAAATTTAGACCTATTTTTGAGTCATAAAAACCCCAAGGATTTTATATTGCTACAAATGTCTTCTACCTCTATAGCACATGCGAACTGAGTTGGTCACTTTAGCCTGTTCTTTTTCTGATTTCGTTTTTAATGAAATAAGAGTTATATAAAAGTTTCATAACTATCTATAAAAATTAAACTGATGCTTTCTTTTAAAGCATTTGTAAAGTTTCTATTATTATTGTTATTATTACCTTTTAAGGATCTATGAACTCCTAAAAATAAAAAAAGTTTTAAAAAACCTTCTCCAATAACTGCAGCAAATATAATTGTATACTTCACAAAAGTTTCAATCAGTCAGATTATTTCATGTATTTTTTCATGATCTAAATGTAACTTTTTTCATTGCATACATTAAAACAACTACCATCTTTGTATTTCGGAAACATAAACAAAGTACCCTTTTTCCTATTAAATAATCTAACACTACGGAAGAAACATATATAGAAGAAATTTAACAGTTTCCACATGTGGCCCGTACGCACAGACCCATAAACATTGATCATAGACCATTCACCTACCATCGTCTCTCACGTTTTTCCCGCATGACGACCTTCTCTGTAACGTTCGTATCGTGCAACCTGGTCAACACCGCGCTCGATAGCCTACAATCAATATTTTCAACATTCAAAAGTAAGTAACTTGTTAATAATAAATATATAAAAGAAAGTAAATCACTAAGTAGTAATAAAGATTCATACATTGAGAAGATCCGTCATTCTCCCGGTCCAACAGGTTATCAACTAAGTAGTAATAAACATCGGTTATCAACTTTAAAGCATGAGGAAAAACTTCTTTAAATATAGATTCTCTCTCCTCATTGCTACAAAATTCCAACTTTTGTTGAATAAATCGACTTCCATATTGATGAACCCTGCACACATTATTATAAATATTAAGAATTCGAAGCAGAGAGCTTAAAATTATTAAAAAGCTTTGAACTTGCCTGAATTCAACAATGTGCCCACAAACTTTCGATAGCTCTAACCTTCGACCTTTACCCGATTTTAACTCTTCACACCTCCAAACACAGGTGGTGGTTGGAAATGTTGAACCGGGTTGCGGGTGTACAGTCGCTTGTGAAAGGGCTCTTTGGGCCCGCTGCTCACTTGGGTTATTTAGTGAACTGCTTTGTTTCGGCCTTACTTCTTTATTCACCATTTTCAGCAGTTATGACGTTAAAAATCGGGCACTTTTTTTCTGCATATAAATAAATAAACTCATTACCAAAAGATTTCCAAATTTGAGTATCCAATATCCATAAATAAAATGTCAAAGCAAACGTTAATAACGATATTTGAGAAACAAATTATCTAGCAAACAATCAATAATCATAAATATAGATATAAACAATGATTGAAGATGTTAATATAAAAGATGATTGAAGTAATCCTGTTGTATCAGTTAAGACATTTAACATGATTAATTAACAACGAGTCCGAATATAATCGTTACGGGCTTTACCTCCTATAACGAGATTGCACAGATTCCCTACGCGCGTACAAATATAATATATAGAACTTAACGTGTGACGTGCATTTTAAGATTCGAGCATGGTTTATCACATTTATGATTATCAGATTCTAGATATTTATAAGCTGCATATATGGTGTAAACTATAACTGATTTTGTTAATTATAAAGATTGAAATTTGAATTTAACACTGCAATTAGCAGTATCAGTTGTTAATAGAAATTCAACATATGGATACTGTGAAACATTTATTAATAGCATTAAAAACCTACAGAATATAACAGTAGCTACATAACTTAGATCTCAACACACAGTCACATTAAACATCGAGCGGGTTATAAACAAACATCAAGCGTTTATAAACAAACACAGTTTTAGACGAAATACATGACATAAAACAGATTAAACATATTTACACAAAACTTATTTTTCTCATCATTTACTAATAACATTAAAAACCTACAGAATACAACAGTAACAAAAAAAGCTAGATCTCAACACACAATCACATTAAACATCAAGTTGCGAGTACAAACAAACACATTTTTAGACGATAAAGGGAACATAAAACAGATTAAACACATTCACACAAAACTCAGCAATGCAAAACACCACAAATTTGCACTCACCGAGAGTGAAATTACGAATTACCGAGCTTCAAGATTCCTTCCTTCTATAGATCGTTCAACTGCGCGTCAATCTTCAAATTACACGAACAATTAAACACACGAATAATCATCAAATTCAGAATCAAAGTTGCCGGACACGACAAGCAAACGAAATTCGCAATCTGTGCATTATATGTTTATACGCACTCACCTAACAGAAATTTACGATCTATCAATCTTCGAGCAACCTTCGTTCTACGGATCGTTAATCTGTTACAATTACACGATGTAAACAAACGATTAATGATCATCAAATTTGCAAATTACACAAACAGTTAAACATTTGCATGCCGATTTAATCAATATGAACAGTACCTTGTGAATTCAGATGAACGGATGAGAAATTGACGGTGGGATTTGAAACTCTAGATTTTAGGGTTGAGGGTGAGCAGACTCTGAAGATGGTGGTTTTGAGATTAATACGGCGTAGTCTTATTATATACGATGTATATATAGAATTTTTGCTTTCTAAGTTAAAGGTTAAATTTACATATAGGTCCTTATATGTTGAAGGTGTGTAGACTTTACAACTTAATGGGGAAACAGTTTTACTATATGTTCAAAAACATAACTGTTTCTTAAACTTCTCAATACTTCTTTAATTATGACATTATACATGTTACTTTAAAAGCAACACATCTTATACATGTTCAATTATACACGAGTCGTATTTAAAAAGTTGTAGATTGGAGTTTTTATAAAAGTTCTATGTAATCCTAACATAGCCTTTTTTTAGGATATTAAGTTTTTATCTTTTAGGTTAGGTGTATACAGTCAAACATATGAATGTATTTCTTATTGTGATGATAATATAAAGACGAACTTGTGATAAAAAAACTAAATCATATGTTCATATCATGCATTCTCTATCGATCAATAAGAATGTCCAACACAACAAATTAATGCAAATAAATATGAAATGTTGAAAAAGTTTCAAAAGTTAAATTAATTATCATTGTCAAAAGTGCATGGCAAACCCATATGAAGTTAAACAAGTTCAAGAACAATCAAATATTCATGGTCAATGGGATGGTTCAACCACATCAAATCATACTTTGGTTTCTAAAATGTCAGGCCTATATAATAGTTGGTATCAACACGCGTCAAGTTTAGGATAAATGGCATGTGTTTAAATTACAGATTTTATAGAGACAGCGTAGGGTTTTGGTAAAAAAACCCCTATATGTCGTGTATAGACCTATGCGTGATTACGCGTCGTGTACGGTTTTTTTTTAATAAAAAACCTCACATTTTTTCGTCTTATTATTTTTTTTTTAATTTTTGTTTCATTTTCATTTTTTCTTTTTTTTATATAATATTTTGAAAAAAAAACATTTTTTTATTTTTGTTTTTTGATTTTTTATTAATATGTTTTAAAAAGTTAATAGTTGTTGTTAACGATCAGCTCGATTTTCAGAAGTTCGTTCAAAACAATAAACACATATATCACCAAAACATGTAGTTCATACAAAACACCGAGTTCGTACAAATAAAACAAAATATAAAAATCTATATAAACGCCCCATCATGAGCATCGTCACCCCAAAACGCCGCATCATGAACATCGTCGTAGTCGTCGCCTCTACGTCTAGCGCCTGATCCGTGACTGGCGTCGTCCACTTCGTCACGTCATCCGCATCTAACACTCGACGTTCTCGCCTCATGGTCAAAAACTAGGTGAGGGTAGTGTGTAAATATCACCACGCTGAGTGAATCGTTCTCTGAGGCTTCTGATATTAGACATGACTTTTCGTATTTTCAATTCAAAACATAAGAAATAATGGATATTTACAAATAAAGAAAACGAGTTGAAAATCGACTATTCATGCATCACCATGACCTTTCGAATTTTCAAATTATAATATTAATTGAATTTATAAATAAAGAAAACGGGTGAGAACTTGACAATTCGTGTGATAGCACGACTTTCAGAAATTTACCAGAAAGCGAAATAAAACTCAACTATTCATGTAATAGCACGACTTTTAGAAATTTCAGTTTTAAACCATAACGATAAATTAATATATATATATATATATATATATATATATATATATATATATATATAAGTAAAGAAAACAAATTGAGACTCGATAATTTATGTAATAGCATGGCTTTTATGTTCAAACACAAAAATCTAAATGCGTAGTTAAATCGAACCGAAAGCTAGGTATTCGTGTATCACCACGACTTGACAGACTTTAGCTTAATAGGTTTCATACCCTTTTGGAACTCTCCAGGTAAGCAACCAGGTCCCGCTGCAGATTGGGATTTATGCGCATTGCTTATCCTTAGGGTTCAATAACCTTGGTGTCAAGAGTTTGGAAAACAAGCACGTCCCCCTTACAGTTACAGCATATCCACCAGATAGAACCATCATTAAGAAGAAGAAATATCGGAAAAACTGAAATAAAATCGATTGAAAATGATTTGAAGATTCTTGTTTTAGGCCTAAGCCTTGGACTTGTGTGTGTGTGCTTGTGTAAGTGAAGCTTAATCGAATCAACAACAATAAGTAATAGCATGTGCAGAGAACAATCATGTACGGCTTACATAATTCATAATCATGCAACCTAAACAAATAAACAAGTAAGCTATAACTAACTAGGGTACTATGTCAGGTGTGATACCAATATGATACCAATCTTATAGTCAAGTGTGACGCCCAGATTGTTTAAAACACATGTGACACTATTAAGTGACAATATTATCATTAATTAATTTGCAAGTCAAGTACGCAAGTTTGAAACAAGAAATACAAGGAAAATTAAATACAACAAAGCAGTTTGCTAACTGGTTTAAATAACCTAAGTCTAGTATCTTCTCCGTGTCATCTTCTACTAAAGGTACATGTAGCACATATATAAAATATGGTCGACTAATTAAATAGTTGGTGAGTTCACACATGTTTTATATAAGTACATAAAAATTGTGCAATTCCATGAAACTTGTGAAAACTATAACTACTTCGCATGCAATGTCCTTTCCAATCGGTAACAACCAACGCACTCGGATCAAGGTTCTCTTTTCCACTTATAACAAAATGGTCCTATAATACAAAGGCGGCGTATGATCATACTATACTTACTAAGGCAACCACTTGAAATTGAAATCAGCGCTCGTAAACAAGTAAGCAAGTAAACACACAAGTCCATAACATGAATCGCAGTTTTGTAAATGACTTTATAAACCATTGATTAGATAAGATATATATGCTACCCCAAAATATGTAAAACAGTAAAAAGGAGTGTAAGAAACTCACCTCGAAATCGAAGATATACTGAAATATAACCTGATAAATTATACACATATTAACCTGATAAATTATACACACATGTACGCAAGATTGCTAGCGTAGTTGGGTTAATTCATGCTGTGTAGACTTCACTACTTAACAGGGAAACCGTTTTACTATATGCTCGAAAACATAACTGTTTGTTATACTTCTCAATACTTCTTTAATTATGACATTATACATGTTACTTTAAAAGCAACACATCTATAAGAGCATTCCCAATGGGTTTTTATAAAAGAATGCCTATTGAACGATAAAAGAAGCTGTCAATTATACACGAGTCGTATTTAAAAAGTTGTAGATTGGAGTTTTTATAAAAGTTCTATGTAATCCTAACATAGCCTTTTTTTAGGATATTAAGTTTTTATCTTTTAGGTTAGGTGTATACAGTCAAACACGTGAATGCATATCTTATTATGATGGGCGAAAATGTGATACAAATACTAAATCATGTCCATATCATACATTCTCCAACCATCAACAAAAATAAGAACGGCCAATACAATAAATTACTGCAAATAAATATGAAATGTTAATAAAGTTCCAAAAGTTAAATCATTATCATCGTCAAAAGTGCATGGCAAACCCATGTGAAGTTAAACAAGTTCAAAAACAATCAAATATTCATGGTTCAACCACATCAAATTATACTTTGGCTTCTAAAATAAAATGTCAGGCCTATATAATAGTTGGTATCAACACGCGCCAAGCTTACGATAAATGGCACGTGTTTAAATTATGGATTTTCTAGGGACACCAGGGGTTTGCTAAAAAAAACCCATATACGCTACATAAAGGCCTATACGCGGCGTATATGGTTTTTTTTTTAATCAGAAACCCCACTTTTTTGTCTTATTATGTTTTTTTTTTCTTTTTTGTTTCATCTCCATTTTTTCTTCTTTTTATATAATACTTAAAAAACATTTTTTATTTATGTTTTTGATTTGTTATTAATATATTTTAAATAGTTGTTATTAACAATCAGCTCGATTTCATACAGAATAACGAGTTCATACAAATAAAACAAAATATAAAAATCTATATAAGCGCCCCATCATAAACATCGCCGGGAACATCACCCCCAAAAGCCGCATCATGAATCGTCGTGGTCGCCGCCCCAGCGTCGTCCATGTCGTCACCTTGTCTGCCCTACGTGCTCGTCTCATGGTCAAAACTAGGTGGGTGGGTACTGTGTAAATATCACCACGCTGAGTGGCGCCAAGTAACTAACGACCCAGGACAACAGACACGACATCTGCGGTATCCCATGCTGCATTTGTAGCATTCCCCGCTCAATGAGCTATAATTGGACATTAGTGCTGATATGCATATGCACGACGCGACATATACGGGAGCGTGCTGTGGCGGTGGCTAATATAAAAAATAATAAAATATTTAATAATTAGATGAATTAAAAGTAACCCTAAACGATAATATAATAAACGTACCTCATGTGCATCCAGATAAGGAGCCACGTCCCCACCATCATCCGCATCCGTGTCGGCCCCCATCTCAGCACCCTCGTCGACTGGCTAGTCGACAATCTGCACCTATGATGCTGCAAGTGGGGGAGGTTATACTAAAGGCATCGGAGGCGTATGGGGCGCGCCTTCAAATGCGAGAACAATATGCATGCTCGAGCAACGGTTGCGGTCTAGCGGGCGTAAAGGGATACCTGGAATACATAAAGCTTCTACATATTCTCCGTACCCCTAACGAAATCGCAATCTGGACGGGCCACCCAACAAGGACCCTCGTAACGGCCGACGGTAGTACCCCGACAAAGTAGTCTGCAAATCCCCAAGCGAGCAGGGTGTGCCGGTCAGCAGGCACCGCAAAAAAAAATTAGGTCACGGAGGTTGCAATGCTCTATGCCTTGACTATGCCCCAAAACAGACATGACAATCAGCCTATGAAGATACCTATATAGTATACTATAGTATAGTATAGTATAGGGATTACTCCATAGAATATTAACCAAGTTTTAGCTTTGTTCCAATCATATCACTGGTGTAAAATTTTGTTCTATTTAGGTCACTTAGCCTTTATTTAGTGTTTAAATTATATATATTTGACATTCCAGGGTGTCTATATAAACATGTGTTTGTTATGTAAGAGGTAAACACATGCACTCCTCGTAAGTTATCAGATGTTTACTTTATACTCCTTTTAAGTTAACATGTGTTTGTTATGCAGTCCTCTTAAGTTAAGAAATGTTATTCACTCCTCTTAAGTTAACACGTGTTACTTTACACTCCTCTTAAGTTAAGAGGTGTTTACTTTGCACTCCTCTAAAGTTAAAAGGTGTTTGCTTTGCACTACTCTTAAGTTAACAGGTGTTTATTATGTACTCCTCTTAAGTTAAAAGGCGTTTACTTTGCACTCCTTTTAAGTTAAGAGGTGTTTACTTTGCACTACTCCTAAGTTAGAGGTGTTTACTTTGCACTCCTCTTAAGTTAACAAGTGTTTAGTATGCACTCCTCTTAAGTTAAATTAATAGGTGTTAAGTATACAATGTCAAAATATTTGAAAAAAAAATAGATAACATGCAATCCAGATCAAATATCTAGGATTGAAACACTGAATAAAGGTTAAGTGACATAAATAAAACAAATCTTTGCAACAGAATTGCTTGGAACAAATCTGAAACTTTGTTACTATTCTATGGTGTAATCTCTATAATATAATATAATATAATATAATATAATATAATATAATATAATATAATATAATATAATATAATATAATATAATATAATATAATATAATATAATATAATATAATATAATATACACATGTTCACGTTCATATGCAGCGGGTTCCTGATGGCGGAGACCTTCGCTTTCGTAGCCTAGGCCTGAAAGCCTCATCACTAATCGTGCTTCACCAGATCTGTAAGTCGTCGTCCAATAACTGGTGTATGCTCTCTATGTAAATCGGAAGCCGTACATCCGCCTTCGTGTATAGACCGATCGCCACGGCGAACTCCTCTATAGAAAGGTGAATATCGTCCCGAACATGTGAAAAGAAATTTCCGTGCAACGATCATCTACACCTGGCTACCTCATCGGGATCTCCCTTGTACCCGTCGCGCAAGCCCTGAAACAATATAATATAATGTTAAATTATATAATATATTACAATATAAGATTATATAATAAAATATTATATAACATAATTAAATAAAAAAATTATAGATACCTAACACGTAACGTAGAGTAAACCTCCGGTGTGAGGTGTGAGCTCCTGGTGCGTGGTGTGGGCAACAGCGAAACATCGACTCCAGGGCGTACCCTCAGCAATGTACTCATTCGTCCGATCCCAGATGTCACAATCGTCTATAAACTTCCAACATACGATCGCGCTATAACACGCGGTCATCTATCAGAGGTGCAGATACTGGGCGAAATGATCAGTACCGACCTGCTGTAGATGTGGGTAATCAACTAAAACGTCATCTCCCTCTATCTACTAGTGCTCCTGCTCCTGCTCCTGCTCCACATCCTTGTTCTCTATCTATTATAATATAATATTATATCACATAATAATTATAACAATAATAATAATAATAACACAATCAAATTAAAAAAAAAAATTAACCCAAACGCGGCGTATAGCACTGTACGTCCCGTCGGGGTCTTTCCTTACAAAACCACGGGCCAGGAATATGGCCGAAATCGTATTACCCGTCCACAAACATTGACACCCTTAACTATACATTTAACCACCTACCTCTATTACCCTAAAATTTTATTTGAGATACAAAATCAAGATCTAAACGTACCTCGTATCGATTTCCGAAAGCTTCAGGGTCAAGATCCGAAGTTAGATGGGTCGGGTTGGAGATGAATGGGTGAGTATGTGTTATGTGTATATGTCCAGATGAAGAGACAGGGGTTAAAACCAGCGTATAAAGGCCCTTTTAACCCCCCCCCCATCAGGACCCTATTATTATTATCGTTATTTTATTATTGTTGTTTTGTTGTATGTATGTATGTATGTATGAAGGAATGGTAAGTAGGTTAAATATGTAATATGTATCTTCGGATGCGTATGTGTAAGTATGTGAATGTAATGCATGTTGCCTGATTAACTAGAACTCATTCAACATAGCTGAATTTTAGTATGCATGTAGGCAAATAGGTTGCAGCAGCTAGCTTGAGGGAGGCACATGGCATGAACTGAAGAGGCTAGCATCTAGAGAGAAGGAATGTTGTGATGTTTTCTTCCATTATGTTTTATTTGTTAAAGACAAGTGGATGTTTATTTAGACAAGATTTGAATGATATGTAATATATGATTGACTTTTAATTATTCTGCGAAAGTTTTAATCCACTTTGATATTTAGAACTGTGTTTATGAGTAAATCCAACACCCAATGTATGGCACCCGGATCGGGAGGTTTTTACTTTAGAAATATATTCCCACTTCCATAAGGAAACGGGAGGTTGTTCGAGTAAACCAAAAGGTCTTTAATGCTTGGCGTTTACTTTAGAGCATGTGAGACATTTTGAAACATAAAGAGCAATGTCTTTCTTCATTCTGGACCACCAATAGATGGAACAAAGTTCAGCGTACATTTTATCCACACCGAGATGAATCGAATACCGTGACTTATGAGCTTCGTGCATATGAAGGTACGAAGATTATCACGATCGGGAATCCTCAAGCGATTAAGGAAATTGAGCAAACCATTGGGTTTAGATTCCAGTTAAGTTTCCACACCACACGACATCTCGTCATACATGTGGCCTTCGGTGACGGATTCGTGTTGGGCGTCAAGGATACGCTTTTCAAGATCACTTTCAACAAGGACACAAGTAAGAAGAACGGATTTGACTTGTCTCTTATAACTAAGAGCGTCGGCCACGACATTTGCTTTACCGGGATGGTAGCGAATTTTGCAATCATAATCGCTAACCAACTCGACCCATCGATGTTGTCTCATATTGAGTTCTTTTTGATCAAAGATGTGTTGGAGACTCTTATGGTCGGTAAACACTATGCATTTGGTACCATAGAGATAGGGCCTCCAAATTTTCAAGGCAAATACAACAACACCAAGTTCGAGATCAAGCGTCATATAATTCTTTTCGGGTACCTTGTGTTGTCTTGAAGCATATGCGATAACCTTGCCTCATTGCATGAAAACACAACCGAGACCTTGATTAAAAGCATCATAGAATACGATGAAATCTTCATTACCTTCGGGAAGAGCAAGAATAGGAGCATTGCAAATCATGTCCTTAAGGGTTTGAAAGACTTCTTCTTGCTTTGACCCCCGCACATAAGGTTTACCATTGTGTGTTAAAGCAATGAGGGGCAACGCAATCTTCTAAAAATTATAAATGAAACGACGATAATATCCCGCCAATCCAAGAAATGAACGAACTTCAGTGGGAGAAGTCAGTGTCTTCCAATTCTTGAAGACTTCAATCTTTACGGGATCGACATAGATACCCTTGTCGTTAACAATATGACCCCAAGAATTGAACTTCTTTAAGCCAAAACTCATATTTCAAAAACTTGACACGTAGCTGTTCCTTCCGTAGGAGGTTAAGAATAGTATGTAAATGCTCTTTGTGAACGTTTTCGGTCTTGCAGTAGATTGAAATATCATCGAAGAAAACAATTACGAATTTGTCCAAGTAGGGTTTACACACACGGTTCATAAGATCCATGAAAACCGCGGGTGCATTGGTTGGCCCAAAAGGCATAACACGAAATTCGTATTCCCCATATCGAGTACGGAATGCGGTCTTGGGGATGTCATCTTCGTTAACGTGAAGTTGATGATAACCCAAACGGAGATCGATCTTCGAGAAGCAAGCGGCTCATTGAAGTTGATCGAAAAGATCATTGATGCAAGGGAGCCGGTAACGTTACTTAACAGTGAATTTGTTAAGCTCGCGATAATCAATACACATGCGGAACAAGCCATCTTTCTTCTTCACAAATAAAACAGGTGCACCCCAAGAAGAACTTGGGCGGTAAAACCCTTGTCCTAGATTTCTTGAGTAATATCTCAGATTTTCCAAACTCGTATTCGTGTACGTTTAACCCGATCCGAAACATTTTTAGATCTTTATTATTATTATTAAAAATCAAATAACTATAAGTATTTAATTTTCCAATGATTCACTTTAAACCCCTCATGCTTTATACATTGTTTATTTCTTAATTATAACCTAAAAAGTTCATTAAATGACCTAAAACCAAACTATAAGGACCAAAGTTGTAAAAAATGAAAAGTCTACCTCTAGGGGGCCGAGGCACCGCGCGATGGGCCAACTCCCCCCCCCCCTTGACGCACAGCGCGGTGGTGATGCTGGACAAAGTCACATCTCGATTTCGTTTCCTTAGCTTGTTTTTGGTATAAAATCGTTTATTTTAAGCATAATGGAGAGAATTAAGGACCAAGTAAATATATTATAACTAAGATACAAGTCCAAATTCGTTTCCTCCTGCCCAAGATCAAATCTTTATGAATATTTCATTGATTTTGTCATAAAAATCGTATTTACTTGCTTAAACAAGTAATAAGTCTATAATTAGTTCGTTTTAGCTTTTCCTATATAAACAACCCTTATTCATCTGCCACAAACCTTTACATTAACCCTAAGAATCATCTCTTAACCGTCATACCCTCTGTCCATCTTTATTCTCTCGGTTTTGGGCGATTTTGTTGAAGACATACTCATAACCGTTTGACTTTGCAGATTAAATAACTTGTAGCTCAAATTTCATGATTTAGTGTCGTTTAGGAAAAGATTTAGCATTAAACGAGAATCAAAAACAAAATTGGCTGATCGGACCCTGCTTCGCGCTACGCGAAGGGTCCAAGGTCACTTAGCGCTACACGAAGGAAGGGCTTTCATTTGCTTTTGGTTTTTTTGCAGTTTTAGTCCCTGAAGTTCCAAAAATTCAATTTTTAGCCATTTCAAGCAACTTTAAGAGTTTCTAAGAGATATTTGGCATAAATGAAAGTTAAGGAATTTTAAACTAAGTTAAACACAATTAATTACTAATGAATGCATGATTTTATTGATACGAAAGATCCGAATTACATTCCCAAATCGGGTAAACAAATACAAATACGAATATGGAAAAACCGAAATGTTACATTAGACATCGTTTTGTCTTAAGATTTGATACGAAGGAAAATCGGGCCTTATAGTGTAGAAAAACATGCACTTTAAAGTAAACGACTTAATGGGTGTGAAACGGGACGAACGAGTGATGTTCAGACCGTGTTAAAGCGAGAAAACGAAGTTATTATCGCCTAGGACTCACAATATCAATAAAACGGGCATAACGGGATGTAAGGAAGTGATTAGAATGGAATGGCACGAAAAACCATATTTGAATCGAGATCTTGAGAAACTCGATTCGTTGGGAAGAAAAATCTAATCGAACTGGAACCAATCGAATCGAACTGAAACGAATCGAATCAAAGTGAAATGAATTGAATCGAATTGAAATGAAATGAATCAAATCGAACTGAAATCCAATTCGATTAAATGAGATTCGATTCGATTAGAATGAAACTCGATTTGATTATAATGAAACTCGATTCGATTAGAATAAAGTTCGATTCAATAAGAATAAAACTTGATTCGATTAGAATAAAACTCGATTCGATTATAATGGACTTAGCTCAAAATCATGAAATGGTAATTTTTGTAATGAAATTTTAGTTAAGCCTTATTAACAACAATAATATTTTTTCCAGACCTGGTAGCTCGAACCCAGCTAGGGGCTCTGCCCCTAGACCCCGCTGCCAGGGGCGCTGGCGCTGCCCCCGGACCCCGTTCGTTGGGGACTTCAATAACCTAGAATATGATTCAATTAGGAGTGATTAAGTGACGCTTGTAACTTGTTAAATAGTTGCCGTGCCCAGGTGAGTTTGTAGCCCCTTTTCTCTGTTATGTTTTTCGGGGTTGTGTGCATACTCTATGTGATAGGTTAATAAACTTATTATATTTGTTAAGTGTATAATATATAAATGTGTATGTGCAGACGCATATTATTATATGTATATATGACAGAAGGTATGCATGGATGTATGGTTGTATGGTTATCGGTAAAATAGGGACCATCCCCTAATAATATCTGAGATACAAATATCTGAAATAGAAGGAACCAGACCCTAATAATGTCTGAGACAGAAGGGACTAGACCTTAATAATATCTGAGATGATAGAGATAGTCACATATGTATGTATGTATGTATGTACGTACGTATGTATGTATATGTGTGTGTATGTATATATGTGTAAGAATAGCTTGTGACTTGTTTAAAATAGAACTCACTTAGCTTAACTGACTTTTAGTATGCACACCGCAAATAGGTTCAAGCTGCTAGCTTGAAGAGCACACATAGAAAAAGAATTAAGAAGCTGGCGTATGAAGGAAGTAGTTGTGATGTTTTTTGTTATTTGAACTTAAATGGCATTTTTAAATGTTTGTTTACATTAAGAATACGTAATGAATGATTGAAGTTTTTATTATTTCGTAAAAGTTTATTTAACTTTGATATATATAACTGTCTTTATAAGTAAATCCAATGCTAAGTGAGGCTGCCAGGTCTGGGGCCTTATAAAATATATATTGCAATCTTTTTTAAAATTAGAATCAAGCTGCCACAATGAAATAAACAAGTGTAGATATCTTTTATTTTGGATTGAACAATCCCCTTGCATAAAGCGGGTCCTAAATGCTAGTTTTATTGAATTTTGTAGCTATTGTGTTGAAACAAGCCAAGATGACGGAGAAATGGAGTTGTAATTCATATGCGAATATTGAAGATGTAACTAGAACTTTTATAATTCAGCTAGAGGATCTTGTTCAATTGGTTCCAAAGGTTTCCTCCATTTGTTACTTCATTTCCTATATTATTTACTATGTTAGAACCTGTATAATACACTGGATTAAAACAAAAACAAACAAAAAATAAAAATTAATATAAATAGTTACAAATATTTTCAATCATTATAAAATTTCGATATACAGAGGATTAAAGATTAACAAAAATAATACAACAATAAATTAAATATTACATAGGTAACTTAAATATACAATTTATAACTTAAATTAAAAAAATTTATAAAACAAATAAGTTAGTTTAATTATTTAATAAAACTTTAAATAAATTTATAATTAAACGTGAGAAAAACATATATAACTTATTCAAAAAAATAAAAATAAATAAATTAAATAAGAAATATACATTTTTATGAAATAAATATGTTGGTTAATTAATAAAATGAAAAGAAACAAAAGAAAAAACATAAAGAAGTCTTACCATGTATAACCTTAGCCAGGAGCCAAACCAACTAAAAAAATTAAACGTTAGTTGTTCATTCATTAAAAAAATCCTTTTTAGGTTGTAACATAAACCATAGAGACAAAAAGAACAATTTACTCAAAAAATTTTATTAATAACAATATGGGACTAACGAAAGTCCACGGACCCATATTGTTCATTTGCTTGTCCACGTTTATTAGTCTTTATTTTTTTTCTCTACTCTTTTCATGCATACTTGCACAAGATAATAACAGTTTGAACAATATAATTTTATAAACAAAAAACCAACAAAAACAGCCATCTCTACAACCTAAAGATAAGAGGGACCAAAACAAACTACATCACTTTAAATTTGAGAAAATTCAACCATTATATTGTTTTAAATTTAGACCAATTTTTTAGCCATAACAAAACTCAAGGAATTTATATCGCTACAAATGTCTTATACCTTTACCTCTTTAAAGAAGACAAACTAATTTGGTCACTTTAGCTTTTTCTGTTTCTTTTTTCGTTTTAAATGAAATTTAAGCTATATGAAGGTTTCGTAAGTATTTTTAAAATAAAACTTGATACTTTTAAACAATGTTGTAAAAGTTGTTAGGCGGTCATAGGCGGTCGACTGAGGAGTTGTGAGTAGTCGGGAGTAGTCGGGGATTACTCGAAAAATACCTAAGGAGTACTCGGCCGTGGCGGGAAGTACTCAATCTAGGCGGGGAGTACTCGACCGCCTACTCGGGAGTTTTACAACATTGCTTTTAAAGCATTTGTAAAGTTTCCTAAAAAAATTATAAACTTTCTAAAGAAGTTTTTAATAACTTCAAAAAAACTATAAAAGTATAATTTTATACTTTACAAAAGTTTCAAACGGTCAAATTATTTGTTATATTATTTTATCAATAAAATGCATTAATTCACCAGATATATATTAATGTACAAGCAGCCAGCAAATGAATATAGGTTTCTTTTTGAGAAAATTTCCCAGATGATTGAACATGATATAACAGAAAACAAAACCCAATGGAAACATCTTCCATTGCACAAATTGAAACCACCACCATCTTTTTATTTTGGAAACATAAACAAAGTACCCTTTTTTCTATTAAATAATTTACTATACTATTAAAACAATAATTATTTCCATAAATAACATTTATTTTTATAATCTCTTGCTAATAAAATAATCTACTATACTATTAAAACAATAATTATTTCCATAAATAACATGCATTCTCATAATTTGTTTCTAATAGAATACTTCAAAATTAAATTAAATTACATTTAACTTAATTACATTCAATATATTCTAATCTACTATACTATTAAAATACATGTATTTCTTAATGAGTTCGGGTTTTTCTTTTGATGACCGTCGTTTTAGTCACTCAAAAACCTTATTAAACTAGATAGCTAGGCTAAGTAGGGTATTGTATTCACGAGGAGCATGTGGTCAGTATTACAATCATTTGATTATTTATTCTAATATTATTCTAAATTGACAAACGATGTCAAGCGATCTTTGAAAATGGTTTGATTTGTAAAACAATTATGCGGAAAGGTGATCGCACCCGGGTTTCAGGTTTTGAAGCAGACCGAATAACCTAGCTACTATAGCTTGAAAACCACATAGACATGGTTTCCTAATTATGATTGATAAATAATTACTAGACACTGTAATTTAGTTGTGATGATTCACATAACCTAATCCGACGAATTGACACAACTAAACACGGTCTACCTAATTACCAGTTCGTTAATATAAACCTAACGCCTATCAATGATTAATGGTAATCGGTTCAATTATGATAAGAACTTAATCCTAAAATGTTGATGAACATAAACCAAGTAATTGATGATAAATGAAAACCCTAGATAAACAAGTTGTTCAATCAATCATAAATAAACATAAAAGCTAGACTAACCAAATGATTAATAAAACTTAAATCCAAATATATATTAAAAAAAGATTAATTCAGTTACTAGTACAAACCCACGGGATGAGCACACGTGGTCTAGCCTTACATCTTCACCGTAATATTGGCTTTTCTTGATTCGCGTGCATCAGCAGCCAAGAAGGCGTGCGTAGTCCTTTGCCCTTTTCGTCCAAAACCAAACAACCGTCAAAAGAAAAAATACACATGCCATCTGCCGTTTTATCCTTTCACTCAACTTCTCCTCACGTCGGGCTTCTCATTTGCAGTCATTGGCCCTCGTATTGATTCTTGTTTTAATCACAACACCAGCCCAATTGATTCTTGTTTTGAGCTTGTGAATTAAGTAACTAATGACCCACCAAAATTTGGTGAGCCTTTTATCCAGATTAATTATAAGCTCACAAAAATAATTATATGATCCATAAATAATTTTGTGTGAGTAATTATGGAGCCACATGTTCTCGATTTGGGTTTGGAACAAATACAATTACTCTACTTGTATATATAATTAATCGATTTGATTCTCACAATTAACACGTTAATTTCATTTGCACGTTAACTTTCCCCCTCGATTAACCTGCAACATATCAAACACGCATTTTTAAATATATTTTTTTATTTAATTTATTATTAACTAGTATTTCGAGCCCCCGCAATGGTTGTGAAACCATGGCCGAATACATATACAAAAATAAAATGACATTTCATCGAACGTATGGTCGGCACACCAGAACCAAATTAGCACTTTTGAGTTGGTTTTGACAAACATAAATGTGTCGCAATGCCTTGCGCGGTGTTTGACCAAGCAAAACAAACCCGTTAACATCTAAAAATGTTAACGCTGGTGGAAATGCAAATGCAAAAAAGAAATATATAACCAAACTTTGTAAAGTTATTTTTTGTAAGTTTATGTATTTCAGTACTTTGTCTGCATATAAATATAAATTGCAATTAAAAATCATGTTATCTCAAAAAATATATTAAAAATTAACTTGTCTTTTAAATTATATATAATATCTATATTCTCACCTGTGTCATGCACGGGCCAATAAACTAGTCTAACAATATGGAAGAAACATGTATAAAAGAAATTCAATAGTTTTCATATATAGGCTCCTCACGAACAGACTTCATACACGTTGATTATAGACCATTCACCAACCAGCGTCACTTACATTTTTCCTGCCTGACGACCTTCTCTGTAACGTTGATATCATGCAACCTGGTTAGCACCGAGCTGAACAGTGTACAACCAATATTTTCAACATTCAAAAGTAACAAACTTGTTAATAATAAATATATAAAAGAAAGTAAGTCTCTAAGAAGTAATAAAGATTCATATATTGAGAAGATCTGTAACATTCGTTACTTTTCAAACGCGAAAACCTGACTCGTTTTGAATTTTTGGATTTTTGTTTCAAGTATATATATATATATATATATATACACACACTAGATTTTATCCCCCGTATTACGGGGGTGGTTTTACATTATTCGTTTTTAATATTTATATATGTATATTTGGATTTTAATTTTATTTATTGTAAGAAAGTTAATAATTAATATACTTGAGGTTTGATGATGAAATGGTTTCACAAATAAATGATATGTTATAATCCGGTTTAAAAGCTATCTGGGTTTGGTGATCCTCATTACCCGTTTATTTTCTTTATTATAAAATTGTTTCTTAATTATAAATAATATCTTTTTTTTAAATAAAATATGATATTAATTTTTAGTATATTCCTATTTTATAGGATTTTCATATCAAATATTTTATGAGATTAATTTTTAATATAATGAGATATTGTAACCCATTTAAGAGCTATCTGGGTTTGGTGAGACCTTTACCCGTGAATTCGGGTCAAATGCGTGAGAAACCTTCATTTACAAATAAAGCAATCTGATGGGTTGAGAGAATGGTTGTTTTACATTTTTCGTTTTTTAATATTTATTTTTTGGATTTTAATTTTTTTTATTGTAAGAAAGTTAATGATATATTTAGGGTTTGATGATGAAAGGGTTTCATAAATAAATAATATGTTATAACCCGTTTAAAAGCTATGTGGATTTAGTGACCCATGGCCCGCTTATGTCTTTTACTATAAAATTGATTATTAATTATAAATAATATCTTTTTCTTTTTAAATTGGATGTTAAATTTTAGTATATTCCTATTTTGTAGGATTTTCATATCAAATAAATGATAATATTAATTTTTAATTTAATGAGATGTTATAACCCGTTTAAGAGTTATCTGGTTTTGGTAAGACCCATACCCATGAATTTGGGTTAAATCAATGAGAGGCATCCATTTAAAAATCAAAAATCTGGTGGCTTCCATAAAAGGGGGGAGCGACCATATCGCGACACATAGGATTTTTGGGTTTTCGTTTATATATATACTATATTTTATCCCCCGTATTACAAGGGTTGTTTTACATTATTCATTTTTAATATTTATATATGTATATTTGGATTTTAATTTTATTTATTGAAAGAAAGTTAATAATTAATATACTTGAGGTTTGATGATGAAATGGTTTCACAAATAAATGATATGTTATAATCCGGTTTAAAAAGTTATTTAGGTTTGGTGATACCCATTACCCGTTTATTTTCTTTATTATAAAATTTTTTCTTAATTATAAATAATATCTTTTTTCAAAATAAAATATGATATTAATTTTTAATTTTTAGTATATTCTTATTTTATAGGATTTTCATATCAAATATTTGATGAGATTATTTTTTAATATAATGAGATGTTATAACCCGTTTAAGAGCTATCTAGGTTTTGTGAGACCTTTACCCGTGAATTCGGGTCAAATGCGTGAGAAACCTTCATTTATAAATAAAGTAATCTGATGGCTTGAGAGAATGGTTGTTTTACATTTTTTGTTTTTTAATATATATTTTTTGGATTTTAATTTTTTTTATTGTAAGAAAGTTAATAATATACTTAGGGTTTGATGATAAAAGGCTTTCATAAATAAATGATATGTTATAACCCGTTTAAAAGTTATCTGGATTTGATGACCCATGACCCGCTTATGTTTTTTACTATAAAATTATTTATTAATTATAAATAATATCTTTTTCTTTTTAAATTGGATACTAAATTTTAGTATATTTCTATTTTGTATGATTTTCATATTAAATAATTGGAAAGATTAATTTTTAATTTGATGAGATGTTATAACCCGTTTAAAAGCTATCTGGTTTTGGTAAGACCCATACCCATAAATTTGGGTTAAATCAACGAGAGGCCTCCATTTAAAAATCAAAAATCTGATGGCTTCCATAAAAGGAGGGAGCGACCACATCGCGACATATAGGATTTTTGGGTTTTTGTTTATATATATATAAGTAATGGGCAAATTAAGACGGTGGGTTTTAAGGAATTTACAATGGTATAAGCATATAGTACAACTTTAAAGAGGGGCAACATGGTCATTATAACACAAATATCACGTGTCTTTCATGTTTTTAACAAGATAGTTACAATTTTAGTCCCTCTTCTTTAGTCAACTTTTTGTAAATTTAAAGAATAGTTACAAATTTAACCTCTATATTTTACTTATCTACTCTTTTTAATTTCACTTTTAACCCAACTTCCCCCACGATTTTTAAACGGTCTTAACTTTTTCGTACGTTAATAGTTTTTAAAAAAAATTGTACCATAAAAACGAGCGTTTTATTCTCTTTAATTATTGCCATAGTTTGCTTAAGTTATAAAAATAACATTTTATGTATAGGTTTTGTGGTCGGGTTTTGATGGTTTTGAACTAAACTGTGAGCCAAATCATTAGTAATCTGAAACCGGACTATTGAAAATTGAAACCAACCAAACTGAATAATCAACGATTTGGTTTTGATTTGGCTTGTACTTCGATAATAAATTGAGTTTAAAATAAGAATTATTAATCTACATATACCAACAAACGGTTTTAGGGTTTCAAATAGAACAATAAACGTCCATAAATCTACAACGTGATTACCAAGTTTTATGTTTCCTGCTGCATCGCACGGGCACCGACCTAGTGTGTGTGTGTGTGTATAAGATGTATTATTAAATTCCAAAGATTTGTTTGACGTTCGTCAATATTTTCCGACTCGGTTTATTGTTCAATGTATTTTTGTTCATCATTTACCAATAATAAAGTATTCCCGATGTTCAATGTCCATTCGATGGTTATTACGTTGATTCGTTTACAAAATCTCGAGCTTTATCGTTAATCTACGTTTGGGTTAAATACGTAAATATCTAAAAGTCTTAATTACAAATCATGACAACATAAACATAAAATCTATTTTAAAATTCCAAGGGCCTTTAAGTAAAATTAAAGTTTAATTCAGTTTTAAAGGATTATAAATCTTGAGGGGTGTAAAGTGAAAGTAATAATTAAATTATTATTATTATTATAAAATAACAAGTAACCCAGCCCCCACCCCCTCCTTGCGAGACCCAAAACATCATTTAAACGCTTATTTTATCTCAATTAGTTGTTGTAACAACTTAAGTCAACAATAATAAACGTTAATAAAAAGGTGAATTGCTTTATAACGTCCTAAAGCGTTGTTTAATCCCGTAATCATCGCCGGGTATTAACTCGCGATCAAATCGTCAACATTAACTTGTAATTGACACAATTAGTGGTATAAATAGACCAATCTCACAAGCTTAATCTCACACCAAACATCAACTAACACAATATTGTTTGTATAATCCGAATGCAAGAAAATCCGATCAAACTTCCGGCCGTCCATCGTTCTCGTTCACTCTGGCATCTCTCGAGGTAATAGTTATATGTTTTTATATCATGAACAACGATCTAATCAAACCCCTAACATAATTTAATCGAACATGGAACCAAAATGGAGAATCAAAAGTCTAGGGTGTCAATAATGAGGATGAACTTGAATGTTTATTTATAAATAGTCGTTTTGATGTTAAAACCTAAATCTTATCTTGGTCAAGTGGTTAGAGCTCTTGTGAGCAAACGGCCAAACCCGGGTTCAAAACCCCGGATCAGCTTTTCCTGTTAATAAAATATAATACTCATTTTCAATAGCTTATTTGTTTAACATAAACCAATTTTTAAACGAATGTATTACCTGGATCAAGTGGTTAAGACATGTAACTCGTAACGTGAAGACCCGGGTTTGAAACCGGGGTCAGACCTTTTTATTTTAATATAAAGTTATTAAATCAATTATTCTTATTAATTAATTATAATCATTTAAAAATAATAATAAAATATTCAAAATCTTTTTAAATTAAATAAAAATTATATAAATTAAACATAAAATGCATTTCATCAATTTCGCTTAAAAACCGAACTTCCACTCTTGAAAAACGTTAATTTAAAAATCGTTAAAAATCTACATCGTAATGTTTAAAATATTAAAGCTCAATTCGTTAACACGTCAAATAAAATTCTAAACTTATAAATTTTAATTCAAGAATCTCAAACCTTATAACCTTCACGTCGTCGTCAATATAATATAAATAAACGTGTTTCCGTTAACTAAAACAATAATAATATAATAATCAAGATTGGGTAAAACTTGTATTATAATCTCAAAACTTCAACATAACTTATCAATATATAACCCCGTATTATCGATTGAGTCTCGTATTCGTTTATCCTAGCTAGTGCGGATCTTTCAAGTTGGTTTTTGTGACACTTTCGGTTCGTTCACCGTTTACAATCTTTACAACGGTTTAGTTATCAATATCGTATCAACTCATAAGGTGAGTTTTCTCACCACCCCCTTTTTAAATGTTTTCATATTTTGGGGTAGCATATGTATCTATTACAATTTCAAGTATTATGATTTCGATTACAAACTACAATTCACTATATGGACTTGTGTGTTACTTGATTACTTGCTCGAATTTACTTGCACGTGGTAGCCTCAATAAGTATGATCAAATGCTCCCCTTTGCTCTTAGGTCCATTGTATCGAGTGGAAAAGGGCCTCATTTGTGTGATTACCCGAGTACGTTGGTTTTTACCAACTGGAAAGGACCTTACTTGTGTGATTAACCGAGTACGTTGATTGATACCATCTGGAAAGGACTTTACTTGCTCGTTTATCACTTGTTCATGAATTGTATTATTTTTACGTAGTATATTAAACTATGGGAATCTCACCGGTTATGTTCATAGTTGATTTTATTTTATACATATATTACAGGTATAAAGGTATGTAACGCCCGTTAATTTCTGATAAACGATTTAAAGCATGTAAAGTATGTACATCTCTCGGGATTTATCTGGCATTTCTTGGTGACATTCTCATCTTACCGGTACGTTAAATCAATTAACTTCTCATTCAAGTTGCTACTTCTTCCAAATTGGAGGGGCTAGAGTGTAACATATGATATTATATCACAAACCCTAACCCCTCCCCCCTTTCTTTGGCCGATCGGAAACAGGAGCAGCAGCCACACCCCTCTTTTTCTTTTTTTGCAGCCAATTCCAAGTGCAAAACTTCAATTGAAGGTTAGTCCCACATCCCCACTAGTATTTTACACTCTAATTAACCTTTATATCTCGCGTATTGATCCTTAAATCGCTTGTTTTAGGCTTACCATGTGGCTGTCTAATTGATCAATTTTGGGACTGTTTTGGTTGAGGTTTTTGCACCACAATATTCCTAGGTATGTCCCATATAACATACTTTAAAATCATGTTTGTTTTGGTTGAGGTTTTTGCACCACAATATTCCTAGGTATGTCCCATATAACATACTTTAAAATCATGTGCATTGGTGTTCGTTTGATTGGTCAACTAATTGTAGCTTGAAATCTAGTATTCGGTTGACTAGTTTGTGAATTGTGTTGTCTAGCGCGTTGTTTGAGGGAAATAAACAACCAATTCGAATGTTGTAGCCTCGGTATAATTTGTTGGCTGTAAGAAACTGATTTTTAAAGGTATTGGGGCTGAATTGGTTGTCGGTTACTCAAACGGGTCGATACAACTCGTATTTGCGTTTATTGAATGGTTAGTGCGTTGTGCTTGCGAGTTACCGACCCATTCAACTCGTGTAGCGTCGTGTGGACTTGTTGGCTGTGAAATTATCAAATTGGGTCCACATGGGGCTGAGTTGGATGTTACGTGCCTAAAAAACTCTTAAACGCGCATGTTCGTCTTCCCTAGCACTTCCGGGGGTAATTTGGGAATTCTTTATTTCCGGGAGTATCTAAGGGTCGTGTTGGTAAAAATAAGGCCCCGGGGCTGATATAACTGAGATTGGTGAGGTCGAGGCTTTAGGTAACTCGAACCATGTTAGAACGTCTCGTAGGATAAACGAGTCCTTTTGGTGTCGTTAGTAATTATTGTGTGTAATCCGACAGGTGTGTGAGTTGTGGGGATACTTAGGGGTTCTCTAGCTCGTGGTGACTTTGTGCCTCGTGTCAGGTGAGTTCATGATGCCCCTTTTCACTCTTTTCAAGTTTTGGGCTAGCATACACACCTAACTGATTTTGCTTGATGAACTGTTTAAATTATTTTGCATGGGCTTACTTGTATAGAGTATGCCTTGGGATGATATTTATGTATGTTTGTACGTATGTTTATACATGTGTTACTTTATGGCCAATAATTGGCGATGTTAATTAGTCGTTATCGACTAAGGATGTTTGCGTATGCCTACTTTGTGTTTGCATAAGTTGGATGGAATGTTACGTGTTTGGGTTGTACGTGTGCTCGACCCTGATGTTATTACTTGGGTGTTATTTATAGGTATATAATTATATAGATGTATATAAGTATGACTACTTATCGTTTATGATGGCCTAACTGTTCATATCCCGTTTTATTTTTAAACTCTTGGAAGGATTTATATAAATGTCAATTATTAAAACTTGAACTCACTCAGCTCAAGCTGACTTTGTGTGTATGTTAGTGTGAGTTTCAGGTTAGGAGGAGGATGCTTACCGCTTGGACGTGCTAGAGGCTACTTGGACGGTTGAAGGCATACCTAGTCGGAAAGTTTCAATAATGAACATTGTTCTTTTCAATTATTATTAAATACATTTAAATTTGGTTTTGGGCATAATTCCCGGGTTTTGGGAACTTGTTTTAGTAATTATGTTTTTTCCGCTGATTTATACTCTGAACTAGTTTTTGAAATGAAATGAACTGTCTTGAGTTTAAGAATTTTGTAAGTTTCTTGTATGATTACCAACTGTAGGACTCCCGGGATTCGGGGTCTTACAAGGTATGAGGATGAAAGTTAGAAGACACATAGCAAGCCTATAGGATATTCAAAGAACAACTTATCATTTGTTTATTTATTTGTTACAACTTGTATTATTTGATAAACTTATGTTACATGAAGATTTAAATGAAATAATGTTATTTTGGTCACCTAATAGTGTCACGTGTGTTTGAGTAATTTGTACGCCACACTCAGGCGTTTCTGCTTTAGCTGGGGTGTTACAAGATCCGTCATTCTTCCGATTCCACCATGCATCACGCCTCAATATGTAGGTGGCGATTGGAAATGTTGAATCGGATGTTGGGTTTGCAACGGTTCTACAAAAAGCGGCTCATTCATATCACCAATATTTTAGCTGGTTTTAGGTCGTGGCGGGGTTGTATCCATGGTGATGGAGGTTAGGTTGTGGTGGGGTTTCCGCTTACGTTTCAGTTGGATGTCTCCTTGAAACAGGATTTCAACCCCTTTAATGATTTCATCATGAGGTGCCATGTATTGTCAGGTGTGAAAGGTGCAGGGTAGCTCGGTTTGAAAACTGCACCAGTTAATGTGATGTCTAAGTTCTCAATCCAAACCGCGAACAAGTAACCCGTATCAAAAGTCTCCTGAACAACCCCAGTTACAGCCTCTCCAACCATGTCTTGAGTTGGGTCAAGTGTTGCCGGTTAGTGGTGCAAAACCGGGTGGCGGGTGTACAGTCGCTTGTGAAAGGGCTCTTTGGGCCCGCTTCTCACTTGGGTTCTTTCGTGAGCAGCTTTGTTTCGGCCTTACTTCTTGATTCACCATTTTCTGCAATTATGACGTTAAAAATCGGGCACTTTTTTCTGCATATGAATAAATAAACTCATAACCAAAAGATTTCCAAATTTGAGTATCCAAGTTGTGACAAAATTCAACATGTCTATCAGGTCACGGAATATATACTTCATAACTGTAAAGGGTAGTATTACCATGTGAATTCACCGGATGCTTATTGTGCTGCTATGAGAAATCAACATGGCATGAAGGATTGATACATCCGATCTCCATTTCCCTACATGTTGAAACCGATTATAAGTAAGCATGCCCATTCATAACAAAATTGGAAGTTAATGATAAAATGAAAATGGAATTTGCACTAATGAAATAACTCAAAACAGAATAAGATTTAAGTAACGGATATGTATATATAATTCCTACCCTCGTGTATGGCAGTTGTTTTCTGCTAACAATTGCGAGCAAGAGTTTACCCATTAGGGTTATCAATGACGGCATACGGCGCTACTCACCACCGAATAGATGTCTCTTATAAGATAACTAGGTTTTATCATTGTGTGTGTGGAGTAGGGCGTACTATTTATGGATTTATGTCATTGGACCGTTAAAGATTTAGATGTATTGGGCCTAGGAAAGAAAAGATGGGCGGCCCATTGTATTAAGTTCTATACTATAAGTGTTACCAACTACATCTACAAATGGTTTTCTTAAAAGGAAATATTCTAGAATAGTCCGAATAAGAGCACATTCTTTTTAAAAATTTTGGTGACAATATTTTTTGGCCGACTATTCACAAGTATCTATTGCCCGGGGGAGGGCATGGTTGATTAACAAAAGCCCAAGTGTGACTTACAAATTGCTCAAAACACTTGTGACACTATTAAGTGACAATAATATCATTAATAGATTTAAGCCTCATATACACAAGTTTGAAACAAGGAATTACAATAAATAATACAACTATACAATTTTGCCCGTTTATTTGAATAACCTAAATCTAGTGTATTCTCTAAGTATCATCCTCCAATGCTTATACATGTAGCATACGTATAAAATAATGCCAACTATATGAATAGTTGGTGAGTCCACACGGTTTGATACAATACGTAAAAATCATGCAATTCCATGAAACTTGTGAAAATCGCAAATAAGGGTTCTTTACACTCAAATCAATGGTCCTGAGTGAAAAGAATAACGAAAGGTCCTTTCCAGTTGGGGACAACCAACGTACTCGGATAATGAGGTCCCTTTTCCACTCGAAACAAATGGTCCTGAGTGCAAAGGGGGGCGTATGATCATACTTATTGAATCCACCACTTGAAATTGAAATCAACGCACGTAAGCAAGTAAGCAAGTAAATACACAAGTCCATGTAACGAAGAATTGTAGTTTGTATGCGAGATTGTAAATACTTAAAGTTTATAGGTTACATATGCTACCCCCAAAAATAATAAAAGAGTAAAAGGGGGTGTGAGAAACTAACCTCGAAATCGAAGATAAACTTGTAATATAAGCCGAAAACACGATAACGAAACCAAAGCAACCGAAAGGGCGTTAAAGAATCCAAAACGATTGTACTTCTCGAACTATAATTAAGAAAAAAACAAATTTTAACTAACGGAATTGAAAAGGTAGTAAATATTTGGTTAATCAAGATTTTGCATTGTTTTAAAATATTTTATGGGATTATAAGGGATTTTGATATAATATTGTTTTAACGGAATTTTAACGAACTATTTTAATATCATTCGATTAATATTCTGTTATTAATATGGCAATTACAAAACACGGAATTTATCAAAATTTTGCTTTGAAAAAGATTATTAAGTTAACGAAAAGGTATTAAACGAAAAGTATTTTATAATATTATTTTAAGCTTACGGAAATATAATGATTTGAATTGTTTTAATATTGCTAATATGAAAGTTACGATAATTTCAAGGCACGGATTTCATCTTGAAAAGTAATTATATTATTGGATTAAAGTTAACAATTTAAAAGCTAACAAATTATAGTTTAACGGATTTTTAAACTAGTAATGGAAAATAAACTAATAATTTATTATTTATTAAGGGAATTAATCATGCACCGGTTTAAAAATATTACGTTAATCATAATAAACTAAAAGTTTAACGGATTTATATCCCTATAAACCATTTTTCCGGCCAGCCATCAAACTCTGGCGACGTTTAATCATAATAAATATTACGTTTAAACTCAATTAACGAACCATAAACGTGTTAGTCCATAACAAAAAACGTTAAGTGATGATAATAAGCATGTAATAACATCCGTAAATGGTATTCAAATCTGATTAACTGCTGGAATTTTTAATTACAGTCTTTAACCACCCTACAAACCAATTGTTGCTATAAATATGACACGTACTTCATTCAGACTCGTCCCAAACATCGTTCACCTCTGAAACACCCTCTATAATCACCAATTAATCCGTCAACGTCCGTTTTCCTGCGAGTCTCGTTCACCGTCAATCAAGAACAATTCCGGGTAATTTTCATATGGTTTTTAATAGTTTTTCAGTCATAATCAAAACCCCTAAATTAATTTATCAAACAATGATCAATTTAAGAGAATCAAATCTAGGGTTTTTATTAGGAAGGAGATGAACATTGGAACTTGATATATATTTTTCTATTTATATACTTAAACCAAGCATGCAAGCTGGTCCACCTGGTTACAACTACTGCCATGATTCTCATTAAAAGTAAATAACTTTAACGGTTTAACGAGTCATAAAGCTAAATAATTTAAGTAACGAAAAATAAACTAATAATTTATTATTTAATAAGGGAATTAATGATGCACCGGTTTTAAAATATAACTTTATTTCCGTATATGATTATGTTAGCGTATTAACGAAAGAAAAAATTAACACACTGGAATTATAATTTGTATTTAACGAGTTTTAAGAACTTTAACGAATATGAAAAGATTGGTTTTTGAAAGAAAATTGATAAAATTAATTTATTATTAATATATTTAACTTAAAAAGGTTTTATTTGATTTTTAAATAATTTATTTTGGGTTATAAATCATAAAGGAAATGCTTAAAAAATAAAATAAAAATATGTGCTGACCCGGGTCTTATGGCTCAAGCCCGAGAGAACAACCAGCTGAACTAGGCTGTTTGTCTGGTAACAAAATACAAATAGTTATATTTAAACACACTTATATGTTCATCTTCTTCATTCAACCCTAGATTTACAATTTGATAATTGGTTCCATGTTCGAAGAAATTAGTTAGGGGTTTTGTTTATTGGCTGAAAACTACTCAAAACTATATGAAATTTACCTGTTATTGTTACGGATTGATGGTGAACCATGGTTAGCCAGAAAACAAACTTGAACGGATTAATATAGATTACCGAGTGTTTGTTTGAAGAAAAAGATTATTGCAGCGAGTTTAGATGATGATTAGAGTCTTATTTATAGGGTCAATTTGTACGTGTAGTGTTTAATAAACGTTATTACGTTTTTGATAATATTCCGGCTGTTACCGGTCGTTTTCGGATTTAATACGCATTGTTAGACGTTGATTGCGAGTTATTAATGATGATTTACGTTTACTGTTACGTTCCAAAGATGTTACAGGCGTTTAATTGAATTATGGTGCGCGTTTTAAGGGGCTATTAAGCTTTGCCGGAGCTTGGGGTCGCTGGATTCTGGCTTGCCGGAAATTCGGCCGGGAAAACGTAAGAAGGGTGGGCTGGATATTAATTGAATATAATATTTTAAATTAATCTTACATCTTAGGCCCTTATAGCTTCAAGTGATATTAAAACAAAATTTAAAATATATTTATAATCTAAACCTTGAACTTTGAAATGTGTTAATAGTGGAAAGGAAGTTAAAATTCTTGGATCTTTATTATTTTATACCCGTATAGTTTGCAACTTAATTGAATGTAATAAGACTTTAAATAAAAACGTTAATCCCAGAATTTCGTTTATTGAACCAAATAAATAGAAAACAAATGAACGATAATCGTAACTAATCGTGAATATTAAATTAAAGATGAACGATGAACATAAACACATTGAAACGATAAAACGGGTCGGTTTAATTAACGTAAATGCAAATTTGAATAAACATTAACAAATACTACATGAAATGAAACTTGAGAATATTATAATATATATGCATATATATATTTATATATATATATATATAAACAAAACAGAACATTCGAAATGGGTCAGGTTTTCGGGTTCGAAAGTAGCGAATGTTCCAGTTTATTAGTTTTTAGAGGAAATTAGAAGAATTTATCGAATTTATCAATAAAAGGGGGAGACAAAAACTTCAATGACTTGATTATTGGTTGATTTATTCCTACAATTACAATGTTTCTCGGATAAATTACCACAATTTCGGGTGATAATACGTTCTTAAAAAGCTATGTTTAACCAGTTCAAGATTAAACTATTGTAAATTTCTTGCACTAATTTTGGGTCATTCGATATTAAAACATGTTTATGTGGGCTACGAGTGTTTTTCCGGTTACTAATATTTGAAATGGAAAATTTATAATTGAAACATGACTGTATTGGCTACGTGAATTCGGAAGATGGCTTATGTTGAAAGGGACAATATTCGAATGCGTTGATTTTAGTGAAGAATACTAACAAATCTTGTCGAATTGAAGAATCAGTTTGTTATCAAGTAATGGAAGTTAGAACTAGGTATCATATGCCTAAGACATTCGAAAATGAGCTCAATGGCTTATAGGGCTTATGTAGTTTGATGCTAACTAGGCTAGGCTTATGTGATGGTATATCGAACTTGAAGTTCAATTTGATCTAAATGAAAAAGCTAGGCTTATAGGGCTTATGTAGTTTGATGCTAACTAGGCTAGGCTTATGTGATGGTACCGATACCGGTAGCAAACCGAACATTTCGGTAATAATACCGGTACCGAATATTTTGAATCCCCACACTTAAACTTTTTTTGTCACTGAAAAAGCTATTTGCAATGGAATCAGAATCGAAAAACTTGATTTTCAAAACATTTAGGTTAATTTAATTAATAACAGATAAGTGTAAAAACCGCGATTGCCGATATTGTTGTCCACTTAAACCCAGCCACCAGTCTATCAAGCCACACGCACATTAAGCGATTAAGTTCAAGTATTATCAAAAACCTATGGGTCTCACACCTTTAGAGTTAAGATCCACCTACCCTATCTCAAACATAGTAAAGACAATTAAAAATCGAGTTGAAGCAAACTGGTTCAACATATCACCATAAGATAATAACCCCTTAATGGTAAGAAGAAAATGCACTTAGATGAATTATAAATGATAGGTCAAGTGAGGCCGTACGAGCATACCCTAAATATTATTGGACTTCGTCCTATATATTCTCTAAGAAAATATTTATTGACTAAAAACTTTCGAGTCCCAATAGTGTATCCTCAGAGTCGTCATCCCCTTGGTAACACGTAAACTCTCAATCTCGTCTAGTATTTGCACTTTGGCCTCTTTTTCTATTTTTGAGAATGCTTCTTTGGCATTTTTCTTTACATAACTTTTCTTACTTTTGCTATTTACTTTTCCGAACCAATTCTTGGAATACTTTGTGACTTTTTTTTCCCTCTTATTTTTATTTTTTCATTGTGCTCTTAGGCATCTTTAACCTAAAACTAAAGACTAAAGCTTGTATAAAATTGAACATTTGCGGGGCGCCACCACTCTTTATTTATTTTCATAAAACGGAGTGGCGTGCTAATTTTAAAGTGCATTCAATTCTTACCACCTTAGGGTAGTCAGCTTTTGGCAATACTCTCTATGCCTTATCGAATTTCAGCTTCACTTTCCCTTTAGGATGAGAACCCACAAAATCTAAGATTAATTAGGTTTATTAAAAATATGCAATGGGAAACCTTCAAGACTAGTTGGGCCTACCTACACATCCCAAGCTTAGTACGCTTTCTTTTATATTATCTCATATATTAGATGTTTGAAAAACCAATCTCCAATTATACTATCATCTTCCATTATAGTACAAAAAATATTCCTTAAATTCTTGGGACATTTTTAATTTTTTTTAGGCTTTTTTTTCTCCTTTTTTTTATTTTTTATTTTTTTTTCATATTTTTATTTTGCCAAAAAATATCAATTTCCCATCCCCACACTTAAATTTCACATTGCCCTCAATGTGAGAAAAAGGAAATTACAAATAAAATTTATGCAAAAAATAAATTAATGAATTGGAACAGACTCCCCTGTTAATTGACGATATGCCTCGTGAGTCGTATTCCGTGCCCTCCAATTCAAACGCGATCAGCAAACTATCTTCAAATAACATCATCTCTTATGACCAAAAACAACAATCCTGAAGCAAGTGGCATCCCCACACTTGTTTAAAACCATAGCTCATCAATCATCATCTAAAGCAACCTGGAGCAACTTGCAAATAAGAGAAGAAACACCCGGCAGAGCAAAGAAATAAAACCAAAATAAAAATAAGAATAGAGTGAAAACATAGTACCGGGTTGCCTCCCGGTAAGCGCTAAGTTTATAAAAGAGTCTTCAGCCGGACTCGATCCCGAAACCTCAATTAGGAGGTTTCTCCTTTATCCTCTTCCCATCAATGCTCTTCAACACTCTCCGTTTACAACTAGTTGAGAAGAAACTAGTTGCCAAACTCATGTGACCACAAAAATAAGCATTTGGCTTGATCACCCAATTATTGATATTCTAAGGATGTGACAAATTTGGCACAGTTTGATTCCTAACTCTAGCTGTCCTCCTTCTTGGGGCTCTTGATTTACGTGGTGATCCACAAACAAGTATCTTTAAAACCTGCCAGTTTTATCGCGTACACGCGGATAATGTTTCACAATGAGATGCAGTTCTTTATTCTTCAACCCTTCGGATATCTCATGTGATTCCTCTTTGACAATTAACTTCTCAACCGGCTCCCCAAATAACAATACTTCAAGCTCTTTAATATCTCTTTCGGGGTTAAAATCTCTCTCATTAATATCAGCTAAACCCAATAACTCTTCTCCAAATTCATCTCGAAACTCGTCCTCCCATGAGGGAATACTCTCATCTATCTAATTCTGCAAACCAACATCCTCAAACTTGATCACCGGCTCACTAAATTGTATTCGACTCTTTAAGCCTGACCGAAACTCATCCATAAAATTCCAAAGCGGTGTACTTGGATTCATGCTATGGACAACACGCATGAAATCAATGAATATCTCTTCTGGATGTGGTATGTAATCCATCATTGCACCAGATGAGTCCTTACAACCAACAACATTCCCCATCCTATCCTATATCGGGCAAAATCTGGGCTCATAGTAGCACTCCATGAAGATCACTGTAAAGACTTAAACGAAAAAGGATCATGGGCACCCGATAATAGTGAAATAAACTAAATATTAAAGAAATTTAAACTAATAATTAAACTAAACTATATTAACCTAACTCCTAAGACTCAAAACGACTCTAAAAAAACAAAAAGAAAATAAAATAAAATCTACCTAGACAACTATGACTAAAATAATAATAATAATAATAAAATTAATGATAAAAAAAATACAAACAGTACGGATATAGCAAGTAGGTCTAATCAAAACTAATAACGCAATCACCAAGAGTCCTCGGGAACAGCGCCAAAAACTTAATGTGCTAAAATTAGTCTAATAAAAACACGCTAATCTAGACACTAAGTAATAAATTCTAGACTCTTAAACTTAACTAAACTACTAACCGGCAAGTGAACCGGTCGACTCTAGTACTGCTAAGTAAGTCCTGATATCGAACCCACGAGACTCTTTTAATTACGTTAATTAGCTAAATTAGACTCAACTACAGACACGTCTATTTATTTATTATTATTGGGGCGTTTTACTAAAAACTAAGATTAACCTAATATTAAAACTAATTAATAAAACAACAGACGACTTAACTTAGGACTTGGATTTAACTCAGGTAATGATAAACAACCACCTAGGCTAGATTCCCTAATGTATCAATTATCAATTAGTTGGAAAATGCATGTTATGAAACTGGGATCTTAGATTATTCACTTAAAGAAAACCCGAACAGGACCCCTGACTCTTCTCAAGAAGACACCTATGGATTTCTATTAAGTTCTTAAAAACACCAGTTTAATTAGACTCGCTTACAGTTGCTAATTTATTTTATGATAAGTACCTTTATAAGAAATCCTACCTTACAGCGCGGAAATCAAAGGTAGTTTAAAGTATTCACTCGACTAGATAAACAAGACTGAAAAATCAAACCTAGACGGACTCCTTATGAAGAACTAAATCTAGCAATCTTAAACAACCAAGACTTATCATATAATCTATCACGTCTCAGCTATTTAGATTAGCAGCATACTTAGGTCTATTTGATTTATTAATATTGTTCTTATGGCTTTATTGCAAATCAACCATAAACTAGCTAGTCAAAAACACACAATAGATCACCTAACAGAATCCTATCATATGACAGACAATCACCAAGGAAACTGTGAAACAATAAAACTCGTCAAACAATCCTAAGCACACATATGCATCGAATAAATAACAAGAAACCTCTTACTTAATCATAAACCGTAACAAAAGCAAACTCTAAACTAAAATCCAACGTCAACAAAAGTTCATCATAAACCTAGGTGGTTAATAATGGTTTTAGCCAACAATCATGATCAAAGCAAGAATAAAATAATTTGGTTCAATAATGGAGTTCACAATAAAAATAATAATATCAAGCCAAAAGAACCGTGTTTGAATGAGTAGGTGTGAACCCGAACACCTCCAAACAATTTCTGACTTGCGGATGTCTTCCTGCTATGTCTCTTCTCTTGTCTCTTGTCTTCCCGGAATCAAAGAAAAATCCCTCTCCAAAGTGGCGGCTTCATGATAATATAATTTGTGTCCACAGCCTTTTTTCTCAAAGCCCTCAATCTTGTTTAAAACATTATTGGCACACTAAGCCCATTTAGTTTAGAGATGTATATACGTAGCCTTCAAATATAAAACGAATAAAGAAATCAGAAGTGAGATTTATAGATTGAAATAATTGAACTCAACATATTCAAATCACTAGATGCCAACATTTCTATTTATGCTTATTTATTATTCTTTTCTTTTATCTTTTACCTTATGGTTATTATAATTAATTCAATTAAAACAAAATAATGATAACATATATAAATACCACAAAACTTGACCTCATATGAAATGTTTAAACTCGTTGTGTGTGGAAACATTTAACATTTATATTTGGACTAATATGTAATGAAACTAACCCAAAACAATTCAAAGTGTGGGAAATATTTATATAAAAATATGTATATTTTAGACCACATCAGTACCGGTACCATCCCGAGATCATCCGTAGTTGTAAGTCCCATGACGGATCTTTCAATGTGATATCAATATACTCAATGTTTAGGCGGAAACTAATCACCAAGCTGATTCTATGCAACAAACAAGAACACACGTAAAACCAATAAACAAGCTTCAAAACACATGTATATTATACGTTGGGTGCTTAAGCCCTTAACAACTTACACGGGTGAAATAATAATACATGAACGAACCTCTCTAATCTCGTTAACATACATCAATATATATTCTACCAACTCGGCCCAAAACAGACTAAAGCCCACCATATCAAATGATCTCGGTTTACATACGAAAGCCCAACTAAGCCCAAAACTAAATCCAATACTACAAAGCATAAACCACAAAATATGACCCAACATTCTCCCCCTTGGTTTATTGCTAGATTTCAGCTATTATCAAAAATGCCAACCGTAGATGTCTAATGTGCTTCTATACCTTCATTTTTTCCTTCCGGCGTATATACTGTGGCTTCTAAATAGACACTTGGAAGTTGAGTGTCTTATTTAGTGCCTTTATTCCGATAATAGTAACCCCGGCTAGTAATCCAGCACAGGTCATGCTACTTCCTAACAGAAGTAGATATTCATGACATTTGTTAATGAAAACAGTAAAAATATTAGGTTTGATTGACTCAGAAACGTCAAATACGATATATCTTCGGTGGAACCAACGAATCCTCGGTCACGGTTTGACCGAGAATGCTTCGAGATATCGATAAGCCAAGGATCTCTCTGGTTGATCTAAGAGAATTCGATCAGACCACACCGAAAACCTTTGAACACAACTCATCGTCACCACCATATCACCAATCATCATTGATGACCAAACCTGCAACTGGAAACAAGACTCAGAGAAGGATCAGTAACTTCAAGAAGAAACCAAATAAAACTTGTTAAAATCATGAACCGATCATATCAAACCATTCCCACCTTAAAACCTTCATATCAACGGATCAAAGATAGATTTCGGTTAGTATTTCTTACCTCTTCAAGAAATTCACTTGAAGATTTGATAGAAAAGATATGAGATCGATAGATGAGAGCAGGTGAGAGATTTGATGTTTACAAGTCCTCAAGAATGAACAATGATGACTAAAGCATGCCTTTTAAACTTCCGGATTCATCTATACGGGCCGAGATCCTTTATAGGCTGAGAACACCATTTTGGGCCAAGAATAAACACTTTGGGTCTAATTTTACCAGGCCGAGAACAAAAGAACCACCCGTTGGGCCAAACAGACTTGCCCACAAATCAAGACTGGTAGTTATCAAAATTTTTTTTTTTAAATCCCGAGTCATGAAAAATTAATTTCTTAAAGACATCTGACGTGTTGTAAAACACACGTATTTTCCGCACCTTTTATCTACGTATTATATTAATTTTTATATGTTTTAACTCTTTTTAGATAGCTTTTACATATTAATCTTTATTTTGTAGGCTATGGGTGAAAGATTGAAGAAAACCGGACTTTTGGAGCAGTTTACGGCCCTTTTACGCATACAATTTCAAGACAAGACTCAAAGCCCGGCCTGTGTACATCATGAAAAAGCCCATTACTTACAATATTATAACATAAAAAGAAAAAAAATAAAAAAACCCTAGGGCAGCAAAGTTCCGATGGCAGCAGCAGCAGGGAGAAGGAAAGGAAAAAAAGTTTTTTCGGTTAGGGTTTAAAGCTTGTGGCGGCTAGGGAAGGAAGAAGACACAAGAACCAAGCCTCGGGATCATTCACCATCAGTTTTTACAGCCACGAGCAGCCCATAAACATCCATATCCTTACACCTTTTTCATTGTTCATATACTTTGATTTACTTGTTCAGTTGATTAGTAGTTTTGCAATTACTTGAGATATTGACTTGTTATTGATTAGTATTGATTATTGAATGTTTGAATTGATGTTTAAGATGAGTTTATTAATGGTTTTATTAAAGGTTCATGGCTGTCCAATTATGATTCTCGGCTAAACTTGTTAGTTCTACCTAGGGATGATGTTAATTGTTAGGTTTTGATAGGTTTTATGGATTGTTTGTTTAATAGACCTTAATTGCTATTGTAAAGTTTGATTTAGACATGAAATAGGTTGTGTTTAAGGGCTGGAAATTTTGGTAATTCATTGCATGAACCCCGTGTATCGGTTGATTAGTTTTGTATTGATTGATCGGTACATTGTTTGATTCTAGACTTTGTGTTTAGGGTTTGTTTGCGGTAGGTACCACTGTAGGGTTTTGTTGCGTGATTATTTGGATTAAGTACAGCGGTTAAACACCTTCTTTGAGACCGAGAGGTGATAAGAAGTTAGGGTTGTCTCATTGCCTTTGCATGCTAGAATAAGGATTGCGCGAGAGCGAGTTCGTTTCTTATCAGGTTTAGGTGTTTTGAGCGACTAGTTGATCTATTTTGGTTTAAGTTGAATGGTTCCTCTATCCTTGGTTGTGTAGTATTCATTGCCATTAGGGTCGAGTGTTGGTGAGACCGAGAGGTGATCTAGCATTAGAACACGTTAGCAATTGTTTCCCGGTTTGGTCGTTTTAGGCGATTTTGAGTAGTTTAGGCTTGTTGAGTGAGACCGAGAGGTGATCCAGTGACCCCGAGCGATCCTTAGTCATGTCATCTTTAGGGACCGGTGTCTTGAAGTCAATCAATCCATTAGCATGTTAGGCCTACAATTTGATTCAGACCTAGGTAGACGTTTTTCTCCATCCTAAGTTAACACAGTTAGTTTTCCGTTAAGTTTTCTATTTTTGGTAAGTTTTGTTAGTTAGTCCAGTTGGTCCTGTTAAGTAATTAAAAATCAAAAATCAATTAAATATTATTCTAAGGTAGGTCTTGTCTAGGGTTAGTAATTGTTAGAGTCTTACGTGTCCACGTGTTCGATACTCGGACTTCCTAGGTCTATACTACTTGCGATCGGTACACTTGCCGGTTGTGTGTGGTTTTAGGATTTTCGTTTTAATATTAAAGCTTAGTTGTGAGGGTCATTGTTATAGGGTTATTAGACACACATCAACATCTGTTTCGACACGAGTACACATGAGGTAAAAAGTAAAAATTTAAAATAAAAAATTAGAATAAAAAACTAAACTAAAACAAAATTAATTTACCTATCCGGTCTTCAGAAAATTTAACATATATTGGGATCAAATTTTCAGCTGTTTAAAACAAGTAACCCTTTTCAAGAAAAGATCCAAACATGAAATCATATTGATTAAGATACTTTCACAATGATCCATTTTCAGCATTATTTTGACATAGTGAAAAGGTTGATAGCAGGTATTTAGAAACTTAGTATGATTTTCATTGCGCCAGTGATATGATTAGATTCAATTATGCATAAAGCTAATATGGACATCCCTTATGGATCCATGATGCCCCTTATCTCTTCTCAAAACTTATTTGGCTTTCTCCAGATCACCCCAATTTGACTCCAACCCCATAGTGCTTGATCAAAGAATTTTCTCTATACAAAATAATTTTTAGTCTTTAAGGTTGAACGTTGGACTTACATGCCATCCGGACTTCAAGCCTTACATTCAGGGTGTTTAGGACTTACTTGTATGCCCCACCCCTGTAGTTCCTTGGTGCCCCTTTAAGCCTTTATATAAAAATATGAATGATACAAGCTTAAAAAAATTATTTTTTTATTAGATATATAATATTTTAATGATCAAGACACTAACGGGCTCGTGTATGACTGGGTAATCACTTTTCTGCCTATCATTCAGAGATATGTATCTAGAACTCCAACAGGAGGAGCGGCAACCAGCCCGGGTTTCAGCAACGCCAGAGTTTATTTCAGGATACCGGTGAGGGAACGAGCAGTGGGGAGAAGAAGCCCACTTAGGAAGAGATGATGGCGCAACAGACGCAGATATTGTCGCAGCTTATGAAGCGTGAGGATTCCCGACACAAAGAGACGCAGGAGAAGTTTCGAGAGCACGAGCAGTTCATGAGGAATCAAGGAGCGTCGATTCAGAGTCTCGAGCGGCAGATGGGGGAGATAGCCGGTCGATTGAACGAGAGGCCGCAGGGTTCACTACTGAGTAACACCGAGCATAACCCGAAGGGATTTGCAAAAGCTGTGACAACGAGGAGCGGTGCATAGGCACGAGAGGAGCCCGGGATTCAGCATAGAGTAGTCGTCGAGGAGCCTGCAGTAGTTGTAGAGGAGCAGGTGGATGAGGAGATTCAGATGGAGTCTCCACCGGCCCAGGTGCATCAGAGGAGCAGCCCAGGGAGTTCAGCACAGGCCGAGAGACAGCAGCTACCGAGCGAGCCACCCAGAGTCTACAAGCCTAGAGTACCATACCCCGGGAGACTCCGTAGAGATAGAGATGAGGAGCAGAATTCTAAATTTCTTGATCTTTTAAAGCAGCTTCACCTTAACATTCCATTCCTTGATCTTTTAGTTGAATAATAATATCACTTCCCAGATGATAACTTCGAAAACAATTTTAAATTCAATCACCTCAGTCACCTTCAGTTTTCAAGTGAATTGCTATCCCATGTGTCTACAGGTAGACAATACGACCAAACACATAATAATATATGTCCCTCAAACTTAGGTGGCCGACATAGTTTTTAGTGGAAGAACAAAAGAAATTTATGTTCAGTCGCCCCGGTTACTTTCAGTTCTAAGGTTAATGGCTATCCCGTGAGTCAAAAGTTGATAACGGGACCAAAGAGATATGTCCGTTGAACTTGAGTAACCGATGTAATTTTAAGCAACAGAACAAAACACATTTTTTTATAAACACACACACTCTTTTTGTGTTTTTCTTTTTCTCCCCCTAAATTTGTACATAAATTAAGATAAAATATGAAAATATTTATATACAAAATTTAACCTCAAAAGTACTCAGTCTTCAAAACGTAACATCTTAAGAAACCCTACAAGCACACTAAATCTGGCTGTCCCGACCGGTTTCGTAAATAGGTCCACCACATTATTATCAGTGTGGACCTGTTCAAGATGAATTAACTTCTGATCGTAGCAGTCACGAATAAAATGAATTTTGATATTGATGTGCTTGGTTTTAGAATGTTGAACCGGGTTTTTAACAATGGCAATTGCAACATCATTATCACAGAAAATAGGAGTATTAAGAAATTCCAAACCGTAGTCCAGCAGTTGATGTTGCATCCATATGATATGAACTGAGAACAACAGGCAGAAGCAGCAACATATTCAGCCTCAGCAGTGCTTGTGGACACCGTTTGTTGTTTCTTGCATTGCCACGAAATGAGCCGATCCCCCAAAAATTGACATCCAACAGACATCGATTTCATGTCAATATCATCACCTCCATAATTGGTGTGAGCAAAAGCGTACAGATCAAATTCTGAATTCTTGGGATACCAAAGACCAAGCTTCGGTTGCCCTTTCAGATATCTAAAAATTCATTTAACAGCAATTAATGAGAGAGTTTAGGATTAGCCTGGAAATGGGCACACTGACAGACTGCGAACATGATGTCAGGACGACTGGCAGTAAGATACATTAGGGACCCGATCATCGACCGATAGTACGTTTGATCTATGGGTTTCCCATCAGAGTCTGGAGAAAGAAGAGGTCTTTCAACCATAGGAGTCGCCGCACTTTTAGAGTCCTGAAACTCAAACTTTGCCAACATTCCTCAACGTATTTTCCCTGATGTAGCAGAATTCCCGTCGAGCTTTGACGACTTGCAGACCCATAAACATTGTCATTTTCCCCAATGAGCTCATTTCAAACATTTTCTTCATCACCTCCTGAAACTCATAACAAAGAGCAGTGCTTGTAGAACCGAAAATGATGTCATCCACATAAATCTGAACTAGAGTCAGATCCTTTCCAACACTCTTTATAAACAGTGTCTGATCAATAGTTCCACGCTTATACCTGTGCTCCAAAAAATGAGCTGTCAACGTCGCATACCATGCTCGAGGAGCCTGATGAAGGCCGTAGAGAGCCTTGTCCAACTTATAGACATACGTCGGATTCTTGGAGTCCACAAAACCCGGTGGCTGATGCACATAAATTTCTTCCTTTACCTCACCCTATAGAAACGCTTTCTTGACATCCATCTGATAAACTGTGAAACCCATGTACGATGCATATGCCAAAAAGATTCGAATGGCCTCAAGACGAACCACTGGAGCGTACACCTCAGTATAGTCCAAACCCTCAACTTGACGAAAACCATGAGCCACAAGCCTTGCCTTGTTTCTAACAATAACCCCCGAGTCATCCTGCTTGTTGTGAAAAACCCATCTCGTATCTAGCGACTTCTTTCCAGCGGGTAGCTCGACCAACCTCCAAACCTTGAGTTTCTCAAACTGATTGAGTTCCTCATGCATGGCGTCAACCCAGATTGGTTCTTGCAGAGCCATGTCAACCGTCTTGGGCTCAACTTGTGAAATGAAGCAAGAATACAAGCAGTTGTTGATTGTTCCAGTCTGACTTCTGGTTGAGACACCAGCTTCAAGGGGACCAATAATACTGTCAATGGGGTGATCCCATTGAATTCTTCATGGAATAGAGTGATCGGGAACAGAACAATTTGCTGGTAAATTGGTTGGATCTTCGAGGGTTTCAGTGAGAGGGTTCCTCCATCCCGATGCTGCAGTACTGTGCGAGTACGAGGTACTGGCAACATACTCGTTTGGAATGGCATCAGGGAATAGAGTGCTACCGAATATCTGATGAATAACGCTCTCCCCCTCAACTGGTGACATCTCTGCTGAAGAGGGTTCTTGTAGGGATACAGCGTCGGTGACAGTCTCTTCCAGATTCTCTGATAATGGCTGAGTGGTGTCTGAAGGTTCAGACGGGTCCACACTCAGCATAGGAAACTCCTAAGTATTAGCAGAAACATCTTCTTCATCATCGACAATAGTATAAGTTCTTGAACTCCGTTCCATTCTCATAATGAATTCCCTTGAGCTTCAAGTTCAATTGATTTTTCATAAGCACCACGAACTTCTTGATCAAGTCAGCTGTCTCACCTTTATTCGATAAGATAAACACCCAAGTGAAACGGGAGTAGTTGTCAGTGATGACCAGACAGTGATTACTACGAGATAGACTCAAGACATGAACTGGACTGAACAAGTCCATATGAAGCAACTGAAAGACACTAGAAATGGTATTTATCAGCTTTGGCTTGTGTGATTTTCGATGATGCTTTCCAAACGCACAAGCCACATACTTCTCGATAGTCACGAAGTTTTTAACTGGCAAGCCGCGTACAATATTGTTCTTTGCAAGACAATTCAGGGTTTTGATATTGGCATGACCAACACGACGATGCCACAGCATGGCATTATGTTCTGACACTTTAGAGAACAAGCATGTAACTTCGTCAGGAACGTTTTTGTTCATGTCAATCAAGTAGGTATTATCTTTTCTCTTAGATCTGATCAGGACCCATTCCTCTGGTATGACAATACCAGGTTTCAGAATCAAGCATTCTTTGTTGGTAAAGTGTGTAGAAAAACCCTTATCACAAATTTGTGACACGCTGAGCAGACTGTGCTTCAGTTCTGGAACATAGTCAACATTTTCAAACTTTAAAACCCCATTACTCACGGTACCCTTTTGGGTAATCTTCCCTTTCTCTCCTCCCGCAAAGGAAACATATCCGTCGTTAAAGATTTAAATGTCACTTAGCTGAGATATGTCCCCCGTCATGTGCCTGGAACAGCCACTATCAACAACCATGGTCTGATAATATTCCTCCATAGCTGTTCCTGCACAATGTGCGAGATTAGTTAGTTTTGGGTACCCAGTCCATAGTAGTTCTTGGTAAGCCTGACTTGGTTAACCGTGTTACGGGTTGCCATGACATATCATCATTATTATCAAAAATCGAATATGAAGGCGTTGAGGACTTCATTACCAGAGACTTGGGAAACCACTTGTATTTTGGTTTTAAAATTTTGTAATATAGACAAGTGGTTGACTTAGTATCCGGCTTGCGAGTAGAATACTCGATCGCCTTTGACCTTTTGAGCATTTTCGGTTTTGAGGCCCATTTCGGTCTTAAAATCGAAATCGAGTTTCCTTTTCCCCTTTGATTCACAATGGGCTTAGTCTGATGAGAACTTGACCTGTTAGCCTTGTCTCTTCTCCAACTATCATCAGAGAGCCTTGCTTCATAATGCCTTGTTTTATTATAATGAAAGTTTTTGTAGGCATTTTGAGGCATGGTCTTCTAATGGCGTCTATAGTAAGGAATATACGGGAGACGAGAGCAATTTCTAGTAATGTGACCGGGAATGCCACAGTTGAAACAAGTTTGCTTTTTAACATAAAAATCATTGTGGCCGATTCCTGGTCTTGCTCCGTTGTGTGAGTTGTGTTTTCCATCTTTAGACTTATCATATGAGCTTCCACATTTATTATCACAAAACCACTTTTCTCTTACAAACTTAGGTGATAAATATTTATTATGACTTTTAAGCTCATCAGATTTATTAATAGACAGATCACTGCCTTTTAAAGTTTTAGGAAAAATATTCAAACAATTGTCTTTGCTCTTAAAACTTGAGCCACACACACATCAGTAACATCATCGTTCAAGACAGACAAAATAGGTGAATTAAAAGAAACAGTAGAATTAGTGGGTGAGTCCTCATCCTCATCGGTCCAATCCTCAACTATTACTTCATCTGCACATGAGGTAGATACATTAGAATCGTTCGCCCCAGAGGTTGATTCAGATGCCAAGTCTGAACCAACCGTACCCTTTTCGGTTGCATGTGACTTACCATATTGCAAGTCCTTTTCCTTTACTTCTTCTTCCTTGGTGAGAGGAAGACTAGTATAATTATTGTTATATGGAGGAGGAACCGTGTTATATTGTAAGACCCCGAATCCCGGGAATCCTACAGTTGGTAATCACATCCACAAATTCACAAAAAATTAAAACCAAACGTTTCGTTTTATTTAAAACAAGTTCAGAGTAAATAACAGCGGAAAAAGTGTAAGTATTTGAAAATCCCAAATACAGGTACAGGTGTCCAAAAATCAAATATAACTAAAATATCTGTTTTATTTGAAATTCTCGACCAGAAATGCCTTCAACCTCCCGAGTAGCATCCAGCACATCCAAGAGGTAGCATCCACTTCTTAACCTAAAAGTTAATCTAACATACACACAAAGTCAGCTTTAGCTGAGTGAGTTCAAGTTTTCATAAACGACAGCCATTAAAAATTTAAATTCAATGAGTATGGAATGTAGGGGAAAATCATGAGTCTATAAAATCATAAATAGCTTTTCTTAACCAAATCATAAGTAAATAAAACATTAAACATCTTTTCACGTAGCACAGGCCTCCTCACCCCGGGTCTTCCCCGAGTAATATATTTGACCCAGCCGCGGTTTAACAAAACCGTTAAAATCATGCAACACGAGCCTCCTCACCCCGGGTCATCCCCAAGTAATATATTTGACTCGGTCACAGTTTAATAAAACAAAATCACGCAACACGAGCCTCCTCACCCCGGGTCATCCCCAAGTAATATATTTGACTCAATCGCGGTTTAACATACCAAACACGTGATACGTGCCTCCTCACCCAGGGACTTCCCCAAGTAATATATTTGACCCGACCACGGCTTATAGAACGGCGGGCCTCCTCACCCCGGGTCTTCCCCGAGTAATATATTTGACCCAGCCGCGTCATAAACATGCAACACGGGCCTCCACACCCCGGGTCTTCCCCGAGTAATATATTTGACCCGGTCACAGTTTACCATCACATACACATTCACATACACACATACAAACATCTATTTCGAACATCCAACCAACAATATCACCACATACAATCCATAAATAATGGATAATCTAGGAATCAATATTAGGCCTAATGGTATCCTCAAGCCTAGACCATAAATAATATATATAACCGACCATAAACGAGTCTAAAATATCCTAAGACATAAAATATAAATCATACATATTTTCATAAATCCACATATACGAAAGAGGCTATGTAATACCATCCAAATAGTTGTAACAAGTAAAATCGGGTAAAATTGTAATACGGTGTGTATGCTAGCCCAAAACGTAAAAAAATTAAAAAGGGGCATCATGAACTCACCTGAGGTCAACCAAACACCAGCAACGAGCTAAGGACCCCCTAAGTACTCTCTCACAAGCAAGGGCCTGTAAATTGCATGCAACGCGTCACAAAACTGGACCGTAAGAACACTCTTACCTAATGGGCCGTTCAAGCCCAACATTATGGCCCAAGGCCCAACACTTTGGCCCAGGGCCCAACCATTTGGCCCAAGGCCCAACACTTGGCCCAAGGCCCAACCACTTGGCCTGAGGCCCAACCTAAACCCAATTACTTTACCTCAGCCCCTAAAACCTTTCAACTAACCAAACCCACCCTACGATTATGGACGGGGCTAACCATGATGCACAACTCACCCGCCGGTAATCAAATCGAGTCGAATATGCGCGTAATAAATCTTAAAACCAATTGTCAAACGAATCAGCCCCAAATGGACCAAATTCCCATCTTAACCTTTTCTTACACCATAATTATGTCACCCGAGTTGATAGGGTTGACGGTTCCTTTTTACAACCTTCAATTTAACATTTAAACGAAAATTCGCGCACCGCCGACTCGATTGACCAATCACCAACCAAAACAGCCCCGAGTATCAAAATTTTAGTTTTCCCACAGCCCTTAAACCCCCCCCCCCCCTAGGGCTGTATAAACTGATTCGGTCGGTCATCCGATCGATTAACGCATCAAACTCAACAATTGCCAATCCTACACCCGGTAAACCTTAGTTTTCGAACTAAAATCAATTGACCGACCTTAACACCTCCATTGGCCATGAAATTTTAGTATGTTGTAAGTGACATACCTAAGAAGATGGTGGTGCAAAAACTTTAGCCGAAACAGCCCCGAAACTTCCCACTTGGACAGCCACCTGTTAAGCCTAAAACAAGCGGTTTAACGATCAATACGCAATGTATAAGGATGGTTTAAGGTGTAAAAGACTATTGGGGACATGGGACTAACCTTGAATTAGATTTTTACACCTTAATGTTGGCTGGAAAAAGAAAATCGCAAGCCTAAAGTGGCTACTGTTGTGCGATCGGCCAGGCAAGAAAAGGAAAAGTTAGGGTTAATTTTATGATATAAAATAATAATTTACACTCTAGTCCCTCCAGTATGAAGTGTGTAACAACTTGGGTGAAAAGTTAAGTGAGAAACGTTTACGAGGGTGGCCAGGAGCTCTCGGAAGAAAGTCGGGTCAAGCCCGAAGGTGTACGTAACACTACAAGGCTAAATCTTTTAACGGAAATTTACGGACGTTACATATATCCAATACCCACACCCTTATTTTCTTTCCATTTTAATTGATTTTTTATCATTGACTCAACAACAGCGCTAGAGACATCAAACTTTTTAAAGTTAAATTCAGCATTCTCGAATTTATTTGTTAATTTTTCTATTTCGAGCTTCGATGCATCTAACAGCGGTAAGTTCAGCAATTTTCTTTCTAGCATCTAGATGGTGACAACACTTTATACTAAAATCCAATTGTAGTTTTGAAAATCTTGTTTTTGTGCCTCTATTTTGTCTTTTAAAGCTTTTTCAAGTTTCTTAAGTGTTAAGTTCTAATATTTACCACCCTCCATTTCCCTAATTAAGTTACTGTTGTGTATTTTATACAAGCCCACTTTATCAATGCAAGATTGAGAACAAAGTACAGGACTTACCTCTGGCTTGGTGGAGGTGAAGGCCATGAAAGCATGTTAAAGATCCCTGGCCTGCTCCTCAGATTCGTTCTCCTCTTCCTCAACATCCATCTCAGCAAAATTTGCAACTTGATCACTTAAGTTCAGTGCTGCCATCTAATCTTCCTAAGAGAAGTTCTGAACCACCAAACCTCTCTCACCCGTACTCGAACTAGCCGCATTCTCTTCTCTTCCACCATTTACCGGAACCATTGCCCTCTCTCTATTTCCTTCTTAGCCGGATTGGTACACTCACGAGCAAAATGACCTGGCTCATGACAGCTGTAGCACCGCAGAGAACTTTTACTGAATCCCATTTTCTGATTTGCAGGCACATTCCAGTTGTTCCTGCCTGTCCTCTTGGTGAAATTCTTGGCTCTAAAATCAGCCATGTCGATTTGCAAAGAAATATCCATCTCCTCCACATCATCAGGATGTATATGATTGTAAGACCCTAAATCCCGGGAATCCTACAGTTGGTCATCATATCCAACAATTCTAAAAAATTTAAAGTCAAACAAATTCATCTTATTAAAATCGTTTCAGAGTAATAAACAGCGGAAAATCACAAGTACTAAAACAAGTTCCCCAAAGCTGGGAATGATGCCCAAAACAAACTTTAGATATATCTAGTAATAGTTAAAAAAAAACAGTGTTCATTATTGAAATCCCCGACTAGATACGCCTTCAACAGTCCAAGTAGCCTCAAGCACGTCCAAGCGGTAAGCATCCTCCTCTAAGCCTGAAACTCACACTAACATACACACAAAGTCAGCTTGAGCTGAGTGAGTTCAAGTTTTAATAATTGACATTTAAATAAATCATTCCAAGAGTTTAAATATAAAAACGGGATCGGAACAGTTAGGCCATAATAAACAATAAGTAGTCATACTTATATATCTATATAATTATATCCCTATTCTTAACATCCAAGTAATAACATCAGGGTCGAGCACACGTACAACCCAAACACGTAATATCCAAGTAATAACATTAGGGTCGAGCACACATACAACCCAAACACGTATCATTGCATCCGATTGTGATCATGCCACACGAGCCTCCCCCCTTACGGGCTTTCCAGGGCCCGCCACAGGATTTTAGAACCTGAGTAGTATAGTTTGGCCCGGCCAATATCACCATCCGTCCGTATGCAAACACAAAATAGGCATACGCAAACATCCTTAGTCGATAACGACTAATTAACATCGCCAATTATTGGCCATAAAGTAACGCATGTATAAACATGCGTATCTATATATACATATATATCATTCCAAAATATATCATAATGAAAGTAAGCCTATGGTCATAAAGTAACATATGCTTATGCATACATAAATATCATCTCAAGACATACTATAATACAAGTAAGCCTATATCCTTGGGCCTAGGCCATAAGTAATATATATAACCTTAAGGAATGTATGACCATAAACGAGTCTCAAATATCCTAAGGCATAGAATATAATTCACACATATTTTTATGAACCCGCAAACACAAGTAAGGCCATGTACTACCATCCAATTAGTTTAAAAGAGTAAAATCGGGTAAAGTTGTAATATGGTGTGTATGCTAGCCCAAAACGTAAAAATGTAAGAAGGGGCATCATGAACTCACCTAACACGAGGCACACGATCACAACGGGCTAGAGGACCCTTAAGTACTCCCACAACTCAAAAGCCTGCCGGATTACGAACAATAATTACTAACGGTACCGAAAGGACTCGTTTATCCTACGAGGCGTTCTAACATGGTTCGAGTTACCTAAAGCCTCGACCTCATAAAGTTCAATTATAACAGCCCCCAGGGCCTTATATTCATCAAAACCACCCTTAGAAAATCCTGGGAATAAAGAATTCCCAAATTGCCCCCGGGAGTTGCTAGAGGAGACGAATGTGCGCGTTTAAGAGTTGTTTAGGCACTTAACATCCAACTCAGTCCCGTGTGGACCCAATTTGATAAATTCATGGCCTACTAGCCCACAAGAAACTACACGAGTTGGATGGGTCAGTAACTCGCAAGCACAACGCACAAACTACCAATAAACGCGAATTTGCGTTGTACCGACCCGTTTGAGTAACCGACAACCAATTCAGGCCCATTAACATAAAAATTTAGTTTTCACAGCCTGTATAACATACCGAGGCTACACAATCTGAATTGGTTGTTAATTCCCTCAAACAACGCGCTAAACGCAACAATCAACAAACTAGACAAATAAAATCCTAGTTTTTCAATCTATTGACAATTGATCAATCAAACGAGCTTCATAGCCCACGATACTAAGGTATAACACATATGACATACCTAGGAAGATGACGGAGCAAAATCTCACTTCAAACAGCCCCGACAAGAACACAATTGAACATCCACCGATTAAGCCTAAAACGAACTTATCGATCAATAACGAGTATAACATGCATATTTTAGCATGCGATAATGCATTTAATTACATAGGAAAACCATGGAAATAAATTATGAAATTTTTACCAGAGTTTAATAAATGTCTTAGGCTTTTAAAATTATTTTTGTTATATTTTTACAATGCACAAAAAAAATCATAAAAATTCTTCCAACACAGAAAGGTGCGTGCAGCTACTTCAGCGTGCAGCAAAAGTGTTGTAATTGTTTAAAAATCATTACCAAACCAAATTAAGCGATTCCAATTTAGTTGTAATCTTAACTAAAAATTTGAACTTTTAGAAGTGAAATCAACCAATTTGGACTTGTCAAAAAAAGAGTTGTGATGCCGGGAAGACAGACCAGAATCTGTCACCCCACATCAGCTTTGACACCCGTTTGTATAAAATCATAAAAACGATTCAAATCTCGTCCAAAAATTACATATTATACCTTTATGGAAACTAGACTTAAAGTAGAACATCATAGAAACAAGAATCGATCAAAATCAATAAATTTTCATCGAGTTACAGACCGAACAATAAACGAGTACGAATCTGTCAGAAACTGTTATAATCAAAACTCAACCCTAACGTGTTCAACAAAGTGTTTAATGGTGAAAAAGAGTTATATTATGATAGAAACGACCTTGAATTAGACTCGGGAGGGATGGAACTCGGCTGGAGCTGCACGGAAAACGAGGTGGGGGCTGGAGAAGGGGGCGCCGATCGGAACTCAAGAAGGAATTAGGGTTCTTTTTTATATATATAATTAATCATTTTACACTCTAGCCCCTCCACTTTGCTAAATGTGGAAACTTGAATGAAATGTTAAGTAGGTTATGTTTACGAGATCGGCCAGGAGGACCTTTAAAATGCCTAAACGAGTCACGGTTAAAATACAAGCTTGTTAGGCATAACTCTTTATACGAAAATTTACGGACGTTACACTGATCCAGCTCAGCAGCCACAACGGGTTGTACCAGGTCTCCAGCAAGAAAAGCATTATAGCAGTTCATAAAACCTGCCATTAAAGCTATGTTCTCTTGAGTCTCTCTAGAAAGAATATGAGTTTGAATAAGAGACTGGCTGGAGGTTACCATAGAAGCCTGCGATTTTGATGCAGGAGTCGGTTGAGGAAAGAAAACAGGAGTAGCTGGTGTAGGTTGTGGAATGGGTTGGCTTTGTGATGACATGAACATGGAGAACGTCTGCTGAGACTACTGCGGTTGAGCCGGCTGACTTTTGAACAATGAGAAATTGGCTTGTGAAACTAGAGCATTGTTAGCCGTAACCCCATAACCAGCAGTATTGTAGGTACTTGCATGATTGATAGCACACTGCTTGTCGTCCATGTCACAAGCCTTGATAATCGCCATCACCTCAGAGAGAGCCAGTCTAGCCAGATCCTTCGTCTTCTTAATAACAGCCACATTTAATTCCCAGCTCTGTGGCAGAGAGTTGACTAGCTTGTTGTTGATCTCAGCAGGTGTGAGGTTTATATTTGCAAACCTAATCTCGGTGACTAACGAGATGAACCGGTGAAGTTGTTTTTCAAGAGACTCTCCCAAAACATATTTGAACATGTTGAATTGTTGTCTTAGGAGATCTTGCCTACTTCTCCTCATGTCCTCATTTCCTTCAAACACTTCAATAAGAGCCTCCCAGAGAGCTTTGGCAAAATTCAATTCTCTAAATCCCAAGGGAATTTCAGGTGAAAGAGCCATGGTCAAAGTAGCCAGAGCCTTCTCATATTGCTCAACAATGTCAAAATCAGCATCTGTATACGATTCAACTGGCTTTGTCTCCACTTCTTCTGAACCTTCTCTTTGATAGGTAATAACCTGAGGGCCTCTAACTATCTCCACAGTTTCGCATCCTTTGCTTTCACGTACTTCTCAAATTTAAATTTCCATTCAACAAACCCTTCTAATGTCAGTAGTCGTGGTACACGAGTGGTAGTTCCCATGATAGAGTCAAGTTCTTGATGAAGAGTGGCATTGGAAGACGCACTAACAGCTAATTGATCCATAATATCCTTAACCGAGAACTTGATAAAATGACTGAAAACAGCAAAATTCTTCCGAAAACACAGAAAGTTGACCGAGAACTGTCAACAATATCCGAAGACACACAAAGTTGCCCGAGAACGACGAAATCAACCCGAGAACTTGTAAATCCTCCCGAAAACCTTTAATGTTAACTGTGGACCTTGAGATCTTCCCGAGAGCCTTGAAATCAACCTGAGAACTGAAATAGATTTACCGAGAACTAGAGATAGTTCAAGATATGGTAATCTTTGAATATTCAACTAAATCCCGAAAATGATGGGATTCAAATTAAACACGAGATTTACCAAAATCTATTCCAAACCAGACTTTCACCAATCGAAGAACACGAAGAACAGTTCTAGAATTTTCAGAAATCTTCAACCAAAGATACCCCGTAAATCGACGACAGAATCCTTGATATCACCAATAACCGAGCCTAGAATATGTCTATAGACTCTGATACCAATTGTAAGTCCCGTGATGGATCTTTCAATGTGATATCAATATACTCAATGATTAGGCGGAAACTAATCACCAAGCCGATTCTATGCAACAAACAAGAACACACATAAAACCAATAAACAAGCTTCAAAACACACGTATATCATATACCGGGTGCTTAAGCCCTTAACAACTTACACGGGTGAAATAATAATACATGAATGAACCTCTCTAATCTCGTTAACATACATCAATATATATTCTACCAACTGGGCCCAAAACAGACTAAAGCCCACCGAGCTGATGATCTCGGTTTACATACGAAAGCCCAACTAAGCCCAAAACTAAATCCAATACTACAAAGCATAAACCACAAAATACAACCCAACAGTAGTTCCGATCGTGTATCGGATTATGGTTATGATTATATTATGCATCTGTATTTTTTTCGGTGTGGATCTCGAGTTTGTACTCGTATCAATTTTAGCGTCAAATTTAGTCGGCGCTGCAGTTCAATATATGTTTTGTTTTCTATATGTCCGTCTTTACATGTACTGTTTTTCTTTCCGTTATTGGTAATTTTTGGCTCAACCGTATTTTCTTTGTTGTGTTTTTCTTATTTGTTAACAGATATAAGGGGAATTATTGATGAAGAGAGTAATGAAATTCAAGATATTAGAAGACTATTTGTTTTTGGTTATTTGATGAACTTTAATTTACTCATGCTTTTATGAATTACGTTTTGATATATGTAAAAGGTGTAAAGGTGACATGTCATCCTATTCCGGGTTGGATGCTACAGTTAAACTCATTAAAATCCATATATAATAACCATAAAGATTTTCAAAATCTGTAAAAATCATGTTTAAAGATTTCAATTCCAAAAATTAAAGTTAGTTTACAATTAATTTTTGTTATGATATTCTTCTTGTTCCTCATGATTTTTGAAAACAAATCAACATAATTCGGTTTAGAATCTGGATCTGATATGGTTTTTCTTAATTATTGATTTAACTTTATCCCCAAGATTTTTCAAAATTTGAAAAATTAATAAAAGATATTTTCAAAAATTAAACATATCTTGGATAACATGGTCCATTGCGGGTTAAAATATTTTATGGGTTTTCCTAATTTTGATGAAAAATCTTATTAGTTGGTGAAAGGATTTAGATGATTGTGTTTCCTAAATTTGTTTAAATTTATCTCCAAGTTTGAATAACAAAAATTTATTTATGTTGTTTTGAAACTAGCCTAATAGCTAAACAATAAGAGATGTACATGTGGGAAGAAAGATGGAGAGATTTCATTAAATATGTGTGTAGAATACAATATATATATATATATATATATATATATATATATATATATATATATATATATATATATATATGGAGGGGAAACTTGGAGAATAAGCTAAATCTATTTTAGACTTTGATAACCATAATAATATTATATTTATAACACTCCACCTAGGTTATCAATTTCTTACGCTTGGATATGCTATCTTAATAAAAACCTTGCTAGGAAAACCCAATGGGACAAAACCATAGCTAAGAGAAAAAGAGTACAGCGCGTATTGTCTCCCCCTGATTTATAAATCCGTTAAAATGGTAAATATCGATCTTCGGTGAAAGTTGCCCAAAAATTTTGTAGTCAATCATTTGCATGTTCATCCCTTGACATGCGAATCCTTAGGTTGAACAATGTTGCATGATCTTCACGTGAAAACTTCTATTGCATCATCCCATAACATATACAACTGTATTGATAATCCTGTTGTGTTTTTCTGCATTGACAAGACTAACCAAACTTGTTTGGATGGGTTAGTAAAATATAAGAACATATCTTTCATACCTGAAATATGTATTTTAATCCATTCTGATGTCTCCTAGCAAGACACATGCTGATAAATATAAATAAAAGATATAGAAATCACGTATTGTTAGCAATAAATATTAATGCGCATATGCATTTAATTATGGTACTTTTGAACCAATAGTGTTTCATTTTGTGTTAGGAAATGATATGTAGTGCATTGTTAAACAACCTTAAATGTTCTCAAATGATGAAATTTGTCCACGGTAAAATGTTTCATCATCTTCTATATGCATTTTGATGAATCACAATATTTATTAGACGCGTATCAATGTTCTCTTTTTATTACCAGACTATTTAGGTATCGGAAAGTCGTTGCTTCCACCATTGGAGAATGTGTCTCCTCATAATCACTCATGCATCTTTGCAAAATCCTTCTGCCCACAATTTTGCCTTATATAACTTAATTCATAATTCACATAAAAGACCCTTTTATATGGACTGCTGGTAAAAAAAAACTTCTCGTTATATTAGATAATACGACTCTGCCATATTTGCGTCTTTTCACATTGGCCGATCAATAATATGTTTTCATTCATAGGAAGATCTTAAATCTTGATCCTCATCATCATTATTTCAAGCGCTAATTATATATATAAAAGTATAACGACGTCGACTTTATTTTGATTCCATATATCTTTGTAGAAAAGATACAATATAATTTACTGAGAGCTCTTTGTTTTCAAGTACCTGAGGTTCTTCAAGAACCATCATGTTTAATATCTCTTCAATAGACCTTCAACTATTACCTCGAGATGACCATCTTCATTACGTGCTCCAATTTTCGAGGGTTATTTCTTGGAATCAACTAGTCTATCCCGTTGTGGATGTGTCATAGGCTCATTATCAATATATGGTTGTTCTTCTTGGACAATAATACTAATTGGAGCATTCTCAGTTGGTATATGTGACTTAATTAGTCACTCTATTTAGGTCAATGGGCATATCTGATAACTGATTCAATAATCTTTTTAAATGAATTATCTTTTAAACTTTTTGTTCACATGTTTAACTTCGAGGATAAATGATAATTCATTCCTTCTCGTATGTTTTTCCAATTGCTTTTAGTGTCCCTCTAACATTGGGAATTTTAGTTCATTTAAAGTAAAAACCAGTGAGCCACAAACATAACACCTCATAAATGGCTCTAAGTATTTACTCATAGATTCATACCTAATATATATTCCCAACCTTCTTCGAGTTCCCATCTTTGTGTGTTGTGGTGGATCACTTTCGATATATATCGCACAACCAAAAATCCTTAGATGAGAAATAGTTGGGTTCAAACGAAAAAATAATTATATAGGGAGGAAATAATATAACTTGTTGGCTTGATGTAAATTAATGTTATTACATTTTATAACACATGTATCGATATATCTACATTAATTGTTGCTCTCATAATCATTGGATTTCCAATCAGTTGCAAACATTTATAAATGAGCGTTTCAACAAAAAAAATTCAGGTGTTAACATAAGCTATAAGAAGTTCAACACTTATTTCATTGATATTAATAACTTTGTATTTATTACCAAATATGATAAACTCAAATAATGTGTTTGCTATTGCATTAGCAGCTACAAATCACACAAACTCCAAGTTATGTTGTGAATTTGATAAACATTTAGACGATACATCGATTTTATAACGCTAAACGATATCATTTTAGGATGTATATCCTTTTTCACTTCTAGAATTTTAGGATTCGCACCCAACTTTAGTTGGTAATAACTAATTTCACTTGAGAGCAAACTTTGCATGCTCAGTTATCACAAAGAATATTTTGGTTCTTCAATATATTTCACATCATTGACTCGGTGTGGTCTAACCAGTCATGCCATTAGATAATCATGATCCGTAAACTTTAGGTTTATGATCGAATATGTATTATGCTTCTTTAATACAAGACTATAAATATGAGAAAATATTGTATAATCGTTTAAAGCGATCATGTGATTTCACTTTTGTATTTTCATATTTTATTCTCATATATGATCAATCTATTTGCCACTTGTAGTTGTCGATCTCATTATTAATTGATCATCAGAGAGATTTTATTAATCGTGTTTATGATCATGATATATACACTGTTCATTATATAATCACATTCGCTTCATAGAATACAATTTTCATGGTTCTACATATATAAAATCACTGAATCTTTCGCACTCTTTATTAATATTGCTACTTCGGGAGTATGACAAAGGAAAGTATTCCATACAAATAATTTTTCCGTTGTATAATAAAGTTGTATAATAAAGATTAAGAAATCGTTACATGACCTAGTCATGTAATGCTTATGGCCTTTTGTGCATCCAATGACATTAGGAAGTAAGACACTTCAAATGTCATATTTGAGTTTATTTATACTCTTTCATGAGAGTGTAGAAAATCACAACTCGGCTGGTGAATGTTCAATACTTTCTATATATTCTAGTATATAGAAGATAGAGTACACTTCAAGTTAAATTATATAATGCATGGCTTTATAATTTGTCTCCGTGTAAACAAGTAATAATAAAACTTTATAAACTATATTTGCCATCACTTTCATACAAATATACATATAGGGGGTGTTTGGGATTGCGTATATTGTGAGAGGAAAAGTTCAATAATTTACACTTTTGTAACTTATTAACTTAATGAAAAGTTATAAGGAGGTAGGATAAGGAATCCCAAACATCCCCATAATCTATATATAAATACTTAATAATATCTAAAAGGCATATCAACAGAGATAAATTATGCATTTCATCATTATAATATACCATCATTAAACATTATATTTATAATGTCCTTAAATAAAATTGTAGTATTTAATAAAATTTCAATAAAAACCATTTTCTATTTTATCGGTATCAAGCTCGGTGCTTTCAAAATATTGTTGGTACACAAATAACAAAATTGATATATTATAAAAGAAAACATGATATCGTAGACGTTTAATCATAAACTAGAGTTATATACACTGCCCTTTTAGTATACATATTGAAGAAACACTAACCGAACCCCGGGCAGATTACTGATAACCTGGGGGTTAGATAGATGTTTCCCACGAGGGGTGAGACCCTGAGAAGATGGTTCTTCTGATAACCTGCAAAACAGACACCGTGAGCTTGTCACTGAGAAGGGGGGGTTCCTCCTTGTGACCACCCTCCGGCGTGAGAATCAGACTAGATTGCTCTTTAAATATAAGTGTATATTAAGAGATTGCTAGAGCAGATATCAGGTATAATATGATGATACAAGATAAGATATGATAAGATGAGATGGTCATACCATTTGGGGTATTTATAACCGAAGGTAGGTTTCCAATGAGGTATGGCCGGCTGCAACAGTGTTCCTGTTCCACCAACAGTGGCCTACGCACGTGCCCTGCTGGTAGTTGGTGGGTAGGCAGCGGCTGATAGTGACCAGGCCTGCTGTGTACTATTCCTTTTCCACCAACTGCCGGCTACGCACGTGGTATGGCGGTAGTTGGTGAGTAGGCAGCGGCTAACAGTGACACAGTACAGGAGCATGCTGCTCGCCATACTGTGTCAGTAAGCTGTCGTCTCTTTAGTCGGATCTTTTCCCATACCTCGTCAGGTACAGTACAGAAGATCTTCCTGTATCGTACGGACTGGCTTATTTGGGCGGGAGTATTCCCCCTCCCGCCCTTGTGCGGGATTGTTCCCGGCTTTGCTCATTCCTTCAGGTGACACTGAGTGATTGAGAGCTAAGTGCCTTGTGCGTGTAGCCTTGCTGCGCGGGTGGCCTTCCCTGATGGCTTGTATCCGAAGCTGCGGGAACAGGCGGAGTCCTTCACCATCGGGAGGCATTTCCTGCGGGACCAGCTTGCGTACTGCGCGTAAGGACGTCACGTCTCTGAGCATGGTTGGTCCTGCGGATCCAGTTGGTTTCTGCGCAGACGTCCCTCTTCAAGGTGAGTCTTGCGGGTCCAACTGGGCTCTGCTGGGACCTACCTCTTCAAGTCCCCCCAGTCCAATGTTCTTCTCATGAGTGTTTAATAAAGTGAGGTGAACTTTTGGACTTAAGCAGAGGGTTTTGAAAAGGGTTTTTTAAGGTTTTCCATGGAAATTCCTCCCGCGGAAGTCCTTGTCACTTGCAGAAATTCCCGAGTTTCCTGCTTGGTCTTTGGGTATGATGCGGGTAGGTCTGTAACCTCCTCGCAAGCCAGGAGCGTTGAGTTCCACTTGTATGGATTCTCCCTGAGGTTTTGGTAGTTTTGAACATAGTGATCAATTATGTTAAAACCACCAATTCCATCCTGGAGCTTCAAACAACGTAGTTCTCGACGTTCCCGCTATGCGGGGATGTTATTTCCGTTTCCGCAAGCATTGCCCAGAAGATCCTTCTTGGTTTCAATTCCCAGCGGAGCGCTAGGTACGTGAAGGGTTTTGCCTTAACACTGTACCTGCGCTCGTCTTACGGTTACTTTACTTCCAAGGTATTCCTGGCGTCAATTCCCTGCGGGTGCTAGGTATGTGAAGGGTTTTGCCTTTACACTGTACCCGCACCCGTCTTATGGTTACTTGTTCGCCAAGGTTTTCTTGGCTTCAATTCCCTGAGGGTGCTAGGTATGTGAAGGGTTTTGCCTTAACACTGTACCCGCATCCGTCTTACGGTTACTTGTTCGCCAAGGTTTTCTTGGCTTCAATTCCCTGCGGGTGCTAGGTATGTGAAGGGTTTTGCCTTAACACTGTACCCGCATCCGTCTTACGGTTACTTGTTCGCCAAGGTTTTCTTGGCTTCAATTCCCTGCGGGTGCTAGGTATGTGAAGGGTTTTGCCTTAACACTGTACCCGCATCCGTCTTACGGTTACTTGTTTGCCAAGGTAAGGGGTATTTTCCCGCCTACTTTTTGATCTTTTTGAATTTTGAATTTTGAAATTCGAAGAGTTGGTGGAGAGATAAGAACAGTCCAAAACTCTGAAACGTCGCGCGACGGTTTCTTCTGACTGTGTCAGATCGTGCAGGAAGTTATGGTGACGTGACAGTACATGGTCATTCCAGACGCTTTTTCAGGCGCGTGGGCGCGAATTTTCGGGCGCGTGGCCGCGAAATTAATGATATGCGTCCTGTCAACAGCTGTTGCCAGCTTGCTTTTTGCCACGTGTCATAGTTTCATTGCACCTTCGTTTTCTCTCTCTTCCGCATTAATTTCATCGCATTAATTGCGATTAGTATATAAAGGGGGAGAGGGTTTTTTGTAATCCACACTTTCACTCTTCTCTTCATCTTTTAAGCGATTTCCGGCGAATACTCCCCTTTTCAGGCAAGCATTCTCTCGAAATCGTTTTCTTCTTTCCTTCACAAGATGTCTCGTGATGTTGAATCCACAGCCGATGACAAGAGTACTGCTGGCGAGTGCCAGTGTGCTCTGCCCGGCGATCTGTACCGGTATGTTGTCAGGAAGTTCATGCTCGAGTCTCTCGAGCCTGAGTTTCCTGAACCCCATCATACTGTGTACGATGCCCCCAGAGGCAAGATCGGGGTTTATGCAGCATTCTTTGTTTATGGGAATCTTAGGTTCCCATTGACAAAGTTTGTTTACCGTGTCCTCGAGAGGCACGGTGTTCATCTGACCGAGTTGCACCCCATGGCGATCGCCAAGATTCGCCACTTCGAGTGGGTGTGCCGGATTTTGGGCGTTGAGCCCTACGTTGACCGCCTGATGACCTTCTACACTTGGAGGTGCATCCAGGGGTGGTACACGTTGACAACCCGGATTAAGGGTTTGAAGATTTGCGCGACCGAGCGCAGCCTTCGCTCGTGGAAGCGGGAGTTCTTCTTCATATCCGCTCGCGCCATCCCCATTGCCATGAAGTTTAAGAATGGGCAAGCTCTCCCAAGCCTTCACGCCTCCAGCTACCAGGAGGCGGAATGGTTCTCTAAGATATCTCGGGTCCAATCTCCGGTTTACCGGTTTGCGGAGTCCGGGATGGTGATGTTGGGGATGAGCCGGGTGTGGAAGGCTGCCGATGCGCAAAAGATCCCAATCGTCCTCGAATACGGTTCGAACTCTGTTCCTTACGCTATGCTTTCTTTCTTTTTGTTGATTTAGAATTTCTTCTAACTTTTTTCCTGTTTATTTCAGAGGGGAACGACTTGCAGTCGCTCCTAAACCCGCGGGAGACTGACGGTCCCGCTCGGATGGGTACTCGCGTTCTGGACGAGAACGAGTTGCCCATCCTGGAACAAACGGCGGATCGGTTCGTGGAGGTCTATCCGCTAGGCCATGAGATCCTTAGCGCCCGTCGGCCAGGTAAGGCGCTATTCGACCCTCAACCCCTCAATGTTGAAACCTCTGCTGGAATTCCTGTAATCGTATGTTCTGATGAGGAATCCGCAGATGGTCCTCCGTTGGTGCGGAAGAAGAAGGCTGCCGGCGGGAAGGGGAAGGAGAAGGTGGCCTCCACAGCCGATCCAGCGCCTCGGTCTGACTCGGAGACCGAGAGCGAAGAGGTGGCGGGGAATCCCGGTGGTGATAAGACCACGGCTCCAGAGGTTACGACTGTCACCTCCGGAGAGCCAAAGAAGACGACGGTGATCGGCGCAAAGAGGCCGGCTCCATCGGGTCCGTCCCCGCCTCTCCGTACCTTTAGGCTCAAGAAAACCCGTATGTACAACTTTAGCTTTTATCTTCATAGTTTAATATCGTTTTAACACTTGTCTTCTTTACGCAGGCGTGGATGTTGACGCATTCCAGGGTGGAGTGCAGAGTAGTACTTCTCCGCCAATGACGGTAGGCTTGGTCAGCCTACCTGAGGCGACGACCCAGGCGCCTGCGCCTGCTTCCGCTGGTCCAGTTGCTCACTCCTTTGAGCCGACTGTTCCAGCCGAGATGACGTCACCGCCGGCTGTGAGTGCGATTTTTACAGCATCCTTCACCGAGCCGGCGGTAACTTTTGCTGCGGATACCGCGGCGGCGACCGCGGCGGCTGCTACCATGCCCCCGCCATCGGCAACAACGGCCGATCCATCAGGTACGCATGGGACTTCTCGCCAATCTCTGCTACCTTCCCATCTGCCTGACCTCTTGGATGGATTTCCCTTGGGTTCAGGTGATGGGTTCGGCGGCTATCGGCCTGTAATTGACCCTACAGGTGCGTAGGGTTCTTTTGGCCCATTTTATATATATATTTTCTTTATCATCTTTTCCTAACTGCTTTGTGTTTTTTGCAGTGTCGGATTCCAATGAAGTGTATGTTCCACGCTGGAACATTCGCCGAGGAACAACCCTTCGCACCCCTGTGGAGTGCGTGGAGTGGGCTCGTCACGCTGCTCCCATGGGTGCGTTGGGGGAAGCCATGGCTAGCTACCAGGAGGGTAGGCTTAGCAATGAGCTTCGGGTTCTCCTGGCCCGGATGCAGCCGCGCGTCGAGCTGCTTTGTCGTGAAAACGACAAGTTGAAAGCGGCTCGCGCTAAAGAAGTAACTCAGGCGCGGGCTGTCCGGGAGGAGAACCAAAGGCTTTCCGCATTGGCTGCGGAAAAGGAGAAGGCCTTCAAGGCCCTCGAGGTTGAAGTTCAGGCTCGACTTGAGGCCCGTTCCAAGGCTGCCCAAGCTGTTAATGAACAGCTTCGGCTGGCTAAGGAAACTGCGAGGAACGCAACCGAGAGGGCCACCAAGGCTGAAGCTGTTGCTGAGCCTCTGCGCGTGGAGAATGAAGAACTTAAAGCCAAATTAGAGGCTCTCCAGCAGGCTCATGATGCCTTGGCGATGGAGGATGCTAAGAAGCTTCAAGAAATCTTGGACCAGAGGGGGGTGCTTGACCATACCGAGCGTAAGCTAAAGGGCGTCGAAGAGGCTGCGGCTAAAGAAGTGTTGCTTGCCAACCTCAACAAGAATGAAGCCGAACGCGCCCGTAACGAAGCTCAAGCTGCCCTCCAAGAGGCTCTGGTTGCCAAGGAATGGCTTCTTCAAGAAGCGTTGTCTCAGGTAAGTCTAATTTCATGTCTTCACGCTTTTCCTTATAAATAGAAAAGGTTCTGACACTTGTATTTTTCTTTGTAGGTTGTGCATCGGGTCTTCTCAGAGACATCTTACGACGATGCTATGAGCGCAGCCCTCAACGCTTCTCACGAGGATGGGGAAAAGGTCGGCTTCCTGCTTGGTCTAGGGTTCGTTGAGAAAGGCGTCCCGCCATCCAACTTCCCTTTGTACAATGTTGATACTGAAGCTGTTTACGACCAAGCAGTGAATCAGTACGCCGCCTTCCCGCATCCGGTGGTGGAGAAGGTGAATGAAGTTGCTGCTGCTGATGATGGGCTAGCTATCCTTAAGGCTTTCCTTGAACTGCCACGCTCTACTGATGGGGCTGGTCCAAGTGGAAGTGGCCCTGAAGCCTGATCCTGAAGATCCCTTCCCGCTGCTAGGATAGATTTAGCTTGTATAGATTTATTTTCTTGTAGGCGGGTAGTTACCCGGCCATTCTTGTAATGAATACTTATGAAATATAAATCTTTGTGCGGGTAAGACCGCTACTTTCGTTTGGTTCCTTGCTTTGTAAACGTTGTATGACTTGCATACTTTAGTTTAAATTAGCAATTTTCCAAGTGTTTAGAATAAGTTAACCTTTGAACGTGGTAGATAGGTGTGAAGTTTTGCTTCCTCTTCCGTGATTGTGCGGGTAGGACCGTCACTTGCACGTAGTAGGATGGCTAAACTTTACCATCTGACCTGCGTGTAGGTTTTCCTTATCTTTTGAGGATAAGTTAACCTTTGAACGTGGTAGATAGGTGTGAAGTTTTGCTTCCTCTTCCGTGATTGTGCGGGTAGGACCGTCACTTGCACGTAGTAGGATGGCTAAACTTTACCATCTGACCTGCGTGTAGGTTTTCCTCATCTTTTGAGGATAAGTTAACCTTTGAACGTGGTAGATAGGTGTGAAGTTTTGCTTCCTCTTCCGTGATTGTGCGGGTAGGACCGTCACTTGCACGTAGTAGGATGGCTAAACTTTACCATCTGACCTGCGTGTAGGTTTTCCTCATCTTTTGAGGATAAGTTAACCTTTGAACGTGGTAGATAGGTGTGAAGTTTTGCTTCCTCTTCCGTGATTGTGCGGGTAGGACCGTCACTTGCACGTAGTAGGATGGCTAAACTTTACCATCTGACCTGCGTGTAGGTTTTCCTCATCCTTTGTTAGAAATTGTCTTGAACCGTTCGACGCGCGTCTGTCAATAGGTTAGTGTTCAGTTCCCTTTTTCATGATTCATGCGGATAGACCGGCACTTTCATTTAATGGGACTGAACTTTTCCCCTTCGACTGACCTGCGTGAAGGTTTGTCGTTTTTTGGGTTTATGCGGGTTTTGCCGCCTTCCCCACGCAACGACTTTCCACGTATTTATGCGGTGAAAACCGGCATATCCGTGTTGATAGTTCATAAAAATGTAAAATTATCAGCGTCAATGTTTTAAGGAGAATCGTTTCCATTAGAAGTGGCTCTTGGCCTTTTCTTTACAAATTTGGAATTGATTTACATGCAAACTGTGTAAATGAGCTCCCTTCCATGTTGTTGGGATGGGAGTGCCATCGAGCCGATACGCACCTGGTTCGGGATCTCGTTCTTTACGCAGCATGTAGTTTCCACATTGAAGCTGGAATTTTATTCGTGTTTTCCCCAGCTGGGGTTCTACACGCATCAGCCTGCTCAGCGTTCATTGCGCCACGAGGTGCGCGAGCGTCCCATCTCTGACGAATGCTTCGACCATGTCCTTCACGTCTATGCATTCTTCGGTGTTGTGGCCTTTTGTCCTGTGAAAGTCACAGTACTTGCTCCGATCAGCATTGTGGCGATGTCGGATTATTTGAGGCTTTGGCCATGGGAGCTCCTCGGTGGCGAATATCTCAGTGACGCTTTTGGTGAGCGGCGTCCATCTGGAGTTCTTGTTGGACTGTACGTTATCCCTTCCACCTAACCGATGCTGCAAGCCGGATGAGGTGTCAAAATTTACCCTTGACTGCCAAATGCCTAGCTTCCGCTTTTTGTTTAATCGGGCGGTAAGGACGTTCTCTTCCCTTGTTTTCTGGGTGTAGAGGTTTGTGCTCTGTGGGAGATCTCTACCCAGTTGCTTTTCCGTTTCCGCAAAGCGTTTAGCTGCTGTCATGATGGCATCCCATGTGGATGGCATGCCATCTTTACCCGTTAAGGTGCGGATGAGCTCTGGGTCGTTTGCGCCCTGAATAAAAGCAGCGCGAACAAGATCTTCGCTAATGTTACCCAGACTTAGCTTCTTCGAGTTGAAGCGAGTGATGAAGTCTAGCAAAGACTCATCTTTTTCTCGAATGCACTTGAGGATTGTCCATTGCTCCTCAGTATACTTTCTTTGCTGGCTGAAGTGTTGGCTAAACTTCTTTTGGAAGTCAGCCCAGTCGTAGATGTGGTTGACCGGTAGACGGTCGAACCACGCTCTAGCAGCCCCGACCAGTGTCATTTGGAACATGTAACACCATGTAGGTTCCGTCCAACTACTGACGGTTGCCCCCGCTATGAATCTGTTCAAATGGTCATCTGGGTCGGATATACCATCATATGTGCCTATGCTTTTGTTTGGCACTTTTTGGGGCAATTGCTTCCGCAATGTCCCTTGCAAATTTGGACGTTCCCGCATTTGCAACGTTTGGTCTGAATGCTTTGGAGAAGTCTCGTGGACTTCCACCTGTGCTTTTTGGTTTGAAGGCTTGTCCAAAATGCCTTTTCGGTTGGGAGTCCGTTTCCTTACGCTTCCCTTTTGCCCTATGGCGAGGGTTCGCGTCGGAGTCGGACTCCGAGTCATCCAAGTAATCTTCGAATTCGTCAGCCTGTTGGACGGAACGCAAGCGTTCGTCCAACTCAGCTTGGAATTCCCTCTGACGTGCCTCCGCCCATGCCTTAACTTCATCGAGTGTTTGGCGGGGGAGTCTTGTTTGTTTCTCTAACTGGGTATCGGTGAATCCCAGTGAGCGATTATTTACTGCACTTGCCCCAGCTTGAGTAACTGGGGTAGTGTTCGTAAAATTTACTTCACTTGCCCCGGCTTGGGTAGCCGGGGTAGTGTTTGTAAAAACTGTGTTGTCAGTATTCCCCCCAGTAGCTGGGGTTGTGGTTACCGAAGTTTCTTTAACCATCTTGGAGAAGAAAAAACTGAAGAATAAAGTTCTAGCTTTATGCACGGATGGCGCCAATGAAGAAACACTAACCGAACCCCGGGCAGATTACTGATAACCTGGGGGTTAGATAGATGTTTCCCACGAGGGGTGAGACCCTGAGAAGATGGTTCTTCTGATAACCTGCAAAACAGACAGCGTGAGCTTGTCACTGAGAAGGGGGGGGGTTCCTCCTTGTGACCACCCTCCGGCGTGAGAATCAGACTAGATTGCTCTTTAAATATAAGTGTATATTAAGAGATTGCTAGAGCAGATATCAGGTATAATATGATGATACAAGATAAGATATGATAAGATGAGATGGTCATACCATTTGGGGTATTTATAGCCGAAGGTAGGTTTCCAAGGAGGTATGGCCGGCTGCAACAGTGTTCCTGTTCCACCAACAGTGGCCTACGCACGTGCCCTGCTGGTAGTTGGTGGGTAGGCAGCGGCTGATAGTGACCAGGCCTGCTGTGTACTATTCCTTTTCCACCAACTGCCGGCTACGCACGTGGTATGGCGGTAGTTGGTGAGTAGGCAGCGGCTAATAGTGACACAGTACAGGAGCATGCTGCTCGCCATACTGTGTCAGTAAGCTGTCGTCTCTTTAGTCAGATCTTTTTCCCATACCTCGTCAGGTACAGTACATAAGATCTTCCTGTATCGTACGGACTGGCTTATTTGGGCGGGAGTATTCCCCCTCCCGCCCTTGTGCGGGATTGTTCCCGGCTTTGCTCATTTCTTCAGGTGACACTGAGTGATTGAGAGCTAAGTGCCTTGTGCGTGTAGCCTTGCTGCGCGGGTGGCCTTCCCTGATGGCTTGTATCCGAAGCTGCGGGAACAGGCGGAGTCCTTCACCATCGGGAGGCATACAGGTTTATAAACTACCTACTGATAGGATATATGCTACTTATTTTGGTGGTGATGAGAAATTGGGCCTTCCTGCTGATAATGAAGCCAGAGATATATGGCTCAAATATTTACCATCTGCACGTGTTTTGCCTTTTGGCTGTAAAGTAAGTTTTGCATTATCTTTTATTGCATTAAACAGTTTGATACATTTGTTTAATCCTGTTATTCATATGTTTAATATTGTGTTAGGACAATTTCTGGGAGATGGGTGACACTGGACCTTGTGGGCCATGTACTGAAATACACTTTGATAGAATTGGTGGTCGTGAAGCTGCTAACTTGGTTAATAATGATGACCCCACATTAATTGAAATATGGAATAATGTGTTTATTCAGGTAAACGTAGTAACATAGTTTTTATGTTTTATATATATTGTTTGTTAAAATTTCTACTCGACAGTTTAACAGGGAAGCTGATGGTTCCTTAAAGCCTCTGCCCGCAAAACACGTGGATACTGGAATGGGTTTTGAAAGATTGACTTCAATTCTTCAAAACAAAATGAGTAATTATGACACGGATGTATTCATACCTATTTTTGATGCTATCCAAGAGGTAATAATATAATATAAATATCATGTAACCACTCTTGTAGTTTATATGCGTTAATTTCATATGCATTTCTTTGACTGTCACGTAGGCAACTGGTGCTAGACCATATTCAGGCAAAGTGGGCCCAGATGACGTGGATGGAATTGACATGGCGTACCGAGTTGTTGCCGACCACATCAGAACTCTTTCATTTGCCATTGCAGACGGTTCTCAACCAGGTTGACACAAAAACTTACCATTTTACTATTTTAATTTAAAATTTTCTAAAACCTATATTTTTTAGAATAATATTCTTGTTTTACAGGAAACGAAGGGCGAGAGTATGTTTTGAGGCGCATTCTTCGCCGTGCAGTACGTTATAGAACAGAAGTATTGAATGCAAAACAAGGATTTTTTAATGGGTATAAGTCAAATTAATAATATACTGTATATTGTAAATTTAGTGCCCTGCTTGCGGTGCGCGCATATAATGTATATATGTGTGAACCCTCGGGTGGGCAAAAGTAAAATTGCACTAATTTTGACGTTATTTTACTAATTTTGTGAAAATAACGTTAAAAGTGATGGAAGGTTAATCATGCATCATGTGGTGGCGTTGATAGCCGAAAGACAAGGGTACATGCACCAATCAGCCGGCGTCCCGATGATTGAGTGCTATGTGCCTTATGTAATATGTCCAAGGCTTGATGCAAAACTACTATCGAGCCGGGGGTCTCACCGGAAGCAGCCTCTCTATCCCCATGGGGTAGAGGTAAGGCTGTCTACATCTTACCCTCCTCAGACCCTACCATAGCTTTGCTATTGGTGGGATATACTGAGTACGATGATGATGATGATGATGATATTGTAAATTTGTAATTTATAATAGTTTTTTTATCATGATGGAATTAGATTGGTAAAAGTTGTGGTAAAAACAATGGGCCATGTTTTCCCTGAGCTAAAAGAACGAGAGGCACACATTATAGAGATCATAGCTGAAGAGGAAGCAAGTTTTGGAAAAACTATACTTAATGTAAGCTTTATATTAAACTGAAGAAAATGAAAAAAAAGTTGTGATTTAATTGACTTCAATAATTGTTTGCATATATGATGTTATAGGGAATTGAGAAGTTTAAGAAGACGGCTCAAGATGTTAAGGAAAATAAATTTAGTGGACATGTAAGTTTTTAGTTAATTACTTGTGCGAATAAATTCAAAGTTTTTCGTTGCTCATTATATTTTCGTTTTTTTAAACAAATTTCGTGTGTGCAGGATGCCTTTGTTCTATGGGATACTTATGGATTCCCATTGGATCTGACTCAGGTGTGTCAAGAGTTCTTTGAGATAATTTTTCATCTCAAATTTTAGTGTATTATTAATGTATGGTTATCTTATTTCAGTTGATGGCAGAAGAAAGAGGGTTGGTAGTTGATGTTAAGGGCTTTGATATTGCTATGAATGAAGCTAGAGAAAGATCAAGAAACGCTCAGAACAAGGTTTTCATTAATCTGCTTTATTATATCTTTTTTGTGGCCATATAATAGTACTAATGCAATATTATTGCAGCAAGCTGCTGTTACAATTGTAATGGATGCAGATGCCACCTCATCATTGCATAAGAGAGGGGTGGCAACAACAGATGACAGTTTCAAGTTTATATGGGATAAGGTATGTAGACAAGCCTGATTTTTTTACTTATATTTTATTTGTCAGCTCCGCACTGCACTATTGTTTACACTTAGAGCAATTTCAGGACCACAAAAGTGTGATAAAAGCCATCTACACAGGCTCTGAGTATGTGGACCATGCTGTTGCTGGCGATGATGTCGGAATAATTCTTGAAAGCACAAGCTTTTATGCAGAACAAGGTGGCCAGGTTAGTACTGGGTTAATATGCTAGAAAATCATTGCACCATTTGAGCTATAAAATTTACAATGGTTTTCTTGATTTTTAGATATTTGATACTGGACTAATTGGAGGCAAATCTGGATCTTTTGAAGTCTGTAATGTTCAAATATATGGTGGTTTTGTGCTTCATCTTGGTAAACTTAGTGGTGAGTCGGCCCAATTTCATGTGGGTGATGAAGTGACTTGTCAGGTATGTTGCTGAGGATGATTGCAAATTACTTGTTGATCAGTCACCCGGCGTTTGACCCGTCAATTTGGGAATCTTGTTTAGGTTGACTATGAAAGGCGTCGAGAAATTGCTCCTAATCATACGTGTACACACATGTTAAATTTTGCTCTTCGGGTAATCCAAAACCGGCACTTTCATAATCTTTACCGTCAAATTAACTGATCGCTTTAAAATTTCTAACAATACAATATCTTTGCAGGAAGTACTCGGGACTCATGTGGACCAAAAAGGATCCATTGTTCTTCCAGAAAAACTAAGGTTTGACTTCTCGCACGGGAAGCCTGTTAAGCCCGAAGACCTTCGAAAAATTGAGTCAATTGTGAATGAACAAATTGAAGCTGAGCTGGAGGTTTCTGCAAAGGAAGCAAGCCTTGCTGATGCAAAACGAGTGAACGGTTTGCGTGCTGTTTTTGGTGAAGTAAGAGTTTGAAATAAATGCGGAGTTGACTTTTTATTGATGCAAAATGCACAAATCTTAAATTTCATTTTAAGTACAGGTGTATCCGGATCCAGTTAGGATTGTTGCTATCGGTCGAAAAGTGGATGAGTTATTGGCTGATCCTGAAAATAAGGAATGGTCGTCAATATCTGCTGAACTTTGTGGCGGTACACACAGTTTTAAAAATTAGTAATTTTTATAGTTTTTTTAAATCTGTTAATTAAAATTTTGTGAGCAAAACTAGGGACTCATATTTCAAATACACGAGATGCGAAAGCGTTTGCTCTTTTATCTGAGGAAGGAATTGCTAAGGGGATTAGAAGAGTTACTGCTGTAACAACTAAATATGCTTTTGATGCGATTGACGCAGCAACTAAGCTTCTGGAGGAAGTTGACTTGGCATCTAAACTGGAAGGAAGCCCACTTGAACAGGTTGGCATATTTACTTTTTTGTACTATTTACATATTTTTCATTTTTGGCATATTTACATTCCTTGAAATGTGTTTCCAGAAAGTTACATTTTTAAATGGTCAAGTGGAGACTGTCTCAATTCCTGCAGCTAAGAAGGCGGATCTAAAGGCAAAAATCTCAAATCTTCAGGTTAGATAATAAAATTCTTGATAACTATGTGTTCATTCACAGTTTTCATACTCCATAATATTTTTTTTATAAAATTATAGAATCAAGTAATAAAGGCAAAAAAGAAGACTGCTGAGGAGAACATACGAAAAGCTGTTGAAGCAGCTACCAAGGCGGCGGAAGTTGCATTACATTGAGGGGAAAGCTTTCTGCATTTCACATGTTGGTGTGGGGTCGGATACTGCTGCTATCCGTGAAGCGGTTGTGAAAGTCATGGAACAAAAGGTGGTTAAAAATTTGTTTTTTTTACTTGTATTGTTTTTGGTATATTCATTTTTTTACTTGTTATGGTTTGTGGGCAGGGAGTGGCGGTGATGGTTTTTAGCACGGACGAACAATCAAAGAAGGCTTTAGTTTGTGCGGGTGTGCCGGAAAAGAGTGATAAAAGCAACCAACTGAAGGTTTTAGAGTGGCTGAAGGCGGCACTGAAGCCACTAGAAGGCAAAGGTGGTGGTGGGAAAGGCGGTCTTGCTCAAGGCCAGGTAAATGGGCGGGCAGCGGGCTGGGTTGGATTGGTGGGAGGGATTACGGGCCAATATTCGTTTGGGTCAAAATGTTTGTTTGTTAGTTACAAGGTGGTGGCCTTGCTCATCATGTCTTTTTTTTTTCAGGGACCGGATATCGAACATGTGGACGAGGCAATAGACGTTGCCAAGTCATTTGCGTCTCTCAAACTTGGCTGAAAGACAGTAATTTGTTGTGTTTTAACACAAACATTTGCTCATGCCGTCTAGCAGTAGCACACGTGACACACACTATGACATACTATGGTTCGGTTTGGGTTATGAGACGCATAGGGCGTTGACAAGTACACGGTTATTTGATGTGTTTGCTGGTGACTGTTTTCTATCTGTTTGAAACTTTTAGATTGTTTCTACTTTCTATGGTTCGATCCTCTATACAAGTACGCTGTTATTTGGCTTAAAACATAACTTATTTACCTACATGTTAGTTTCTTCGCATAGCTGCCGCTGTCAATTGGGTTACCAATAGTTTTATGGCTATATCTAGGGGTAAAGATAACATACAAATGGAAAAAATGTGCGAAGCGTACGAACTAGAACAAATTTGGAGGCGGTGACATTTTTGTAAATAAATGGAAATCATGTTTGTAGTGTAATTTAATTACTCTATATAGTTTACAAATAGAGTAATTATAGTTTACAAATAGAGTAATTTTATTTCTTTATTTGTAAACTATATAGAGTAATTTATTACTCTACTTGTTTCAACTAGAGTTAATTATTTTATTAATAGAGTAATTATTGAATCCGCTTCTTTTTCTTTCTTAAATTGTCTCCTTCAAAAATACCTTTGTAACTACAAATTGATTGGCAAATCGTACGTTTTATTGTTTCAATCTGTTATAAAAAGCTTCAAATCGACGAAATTGTAAACACGTATCTTCTCTAATATCATCACAAAAATCTGGCAAGACGTAGGTATTTAACTTTCGATCGGAATGATACATCGGCTCTGGTGGTCGGCCACCGCCGATTAGAGCGAGTATGATATAGCAGAAAGCGACGGAGATGCCACCACGAGTCAAAAGTCTCGCCGGATTTGTCGCAGTTGTATATACGGAAGCTGTGGTTGGTGTTGGCGGCAAGGCAAAGGAGCCTTGGTTGAAGGAAAGGTGGCGGAGGTTGGTGGTGAAGTGATTAAAATCTGGTAGTTTTATGGTGGATGAGGAAGAAGATGGAGATGGATCTGATGGTTGGATGAGGAAGAAGATGAATATGGGGTTTGGTGGTTTTATTCAGTTCGTATGTTTAGTACGGATATTTTATTTGTATTTGATTTATTTTCTATATCTAGATATATAAGTGTAACGTCACTTTTTTATATATAAAATTATGCATCCATAAGTGTAACGTCACTTTTTTTATATATAAAAGTTATGCAACCATAATACACGGTTTTCCTAGTTTAACTTTCAATAGGTAAACTTGTAAAAGAATTTTTTATTGTTTTGAATACATAAATCAGTCATACAACTTGCTTGTCGGGTTCTTTAGGCAATATCCCGTTCAACTTTTGTTTTCTGCTTTTTGGTTCATTTACTATTATGGCCTTTAATGAATTTAAGTATTTCATGAGAAACATGGATACCGTAGACATATGGATACCGTAGACATGTACAGAAAAACGGTCTGCAACCGGTTAACCAGAAATTAAATCGGACTGGTTTATTATAGTGCCCTACCCTTGCATTCTAGCCTAACCTTCGCACCCAATAACAATATGCATTTTAAATCAAGATCCCGTTTTGATGATTAAATAAAGATCCAAGCACCCGTTAATTCTACTAAGAACCACACGCATTGCAATGGTAAATATTGAATTGCAACACTCTAGTGATGAGCTCGGTACCAGAAGCAAAAATTTAGTAAAATGCTGGAACCGTACCGATACCAGAACCTCAAAAAGTTGGTAGAGAGTTAAGTACCCATTTCGTTATGTTACTAGGGACCATTTGCTCATCCCTACAACACTCTACAAATCATAGTTATGCCATCGATTCAATCTAGCGATGACTCATCATCATCATCATCGTACTCAGTATATCCCACCAATAGCAATGCTATGGTAGGGTCTGAGGAGGGTAAGATGTAGACAGCCTTACCTCTATCCCATAGGGATAGAGAGGCTGCTTCCGGTGAGACCCCCGGCTCGATAGTAGTTTTGCATCAAGCCTTGGACATAAGGTACATAGCACTCAATCATCGGGACACCGGCTGATTGGTGCATGTGCCCTTGTCTTTCGGCTATCAACGCCACCACATGATGCCTGATTAACCTTCCGCCACTTTTAACGTTATTTTCACGAGATTAGTAAAATAACGTCAAAATTAGTGCAATTTTACTTTTGCCCACCCGAGGGTTCACACATATATACATTATATACGCGCACCGCAAGCAGGGCGTTCTTGATTGTTATCAATACAGGTAATAATAAGTATTTATTATATCTAGCGATGACTCAAATCCTCAAAAATCAACATTATATTAATCATCTAACCAGTTGACTAATCGATAACTATAAACCACAAAAATGATATAGTTCTTGATTGTTATCAATACAGGTAATAATAAGAGGATATACTGAGTACGATGACGATGATGTAATAAAAAGAGGATATAACTCAATCAATATTGATTATTACAACAGTAGATCCAAAAAACCATTACAACAAAAGATATATATCATATTACAGATCCTATTTTGGTGATCAATCGGAACTTACAATGACACATATTATCCTGTGTACGCACAAGACCCGGCGGCAGTGACTCGTCGAAGATAGAAGGCCGACGGTGAGAGGTGACAGGGGCCTGCGACGGTGAGAGGCTGTGGTTGGTGATATGTGGTAGAGCTGTAGAAGGAATGCTCTGTTACTTTTTCATTCAACTTTCCTCAAAAGCTGAACCATTAAGAGCCTCACTCAGCAATTCAGACGTGAACTTCTCATACAACAAACAAACAATCTGAATCTAACCGGAGCCCCAAATCACTCAAAATCCAGATCATGATGACGCATTTGATGTTGACGATTCGGAGTCTGAATATCCGGATTCACATAAGCGTCTACGCCGTAGGTTCATAAACGCCACGTCATCATCATCATCACAGCTGCATTCTACGGCGGTTATTGATGATGAAGATATCAATGTGTTCTCGGATATGAGTACAGGTAATGATTTTTTATAGCAATTGCTTATGTTTTACACTTTTATATGCATATATAATTAGGGCTGTAAACGAACTGAATTGAACGATGCTTTGTTCATGTTCCTCTGATCAGCTTTCATCGGACAAACGAACAGTTCACGAACATGTAACCGTACGAAATTTTGTGTTCGTGAACGGTTCACGAACACAAATGAACACCAAAAATGTTTTATTTTTATTTGATTTGGTTAACTGAGAATGGTCAAAGTCAACGGCTTGGTTTGGCTACCAAGTTTGTGTTGTTTTCTTTTAACATTCATATACTTATGTTAATTTTACGTATAAATTAATCACGTAATACTCATGTATATTTTTGTTTTATAGTTAATGATTTTGCTTAACTCTAAATGATAAGATTAGAAAAGTCATTAAAAGAATATTGAAAACCTTTAATGAACAAACATACGCAAACAAACAAACAAACATTAACGAATGTAAATGAACACATTATTGAACGATCGCGGACACAAGTGAACGTGCATGGCCTCTGTTCGTTAATCAAATGAAATACCTTATCATTCGTCCAATTATTAAATAAACTAACATAAACGACCTTCCCTCTATAGTTATTAAAAGCGCTGATTTTTTGAGCTTAGGCGTTTATCCAATTATTAAATCAACTAACATAAACGACCATCCCGCCATAGTTATTAAAAGCGCTGATTTTTTGCGCTTAGGCGTTTTTTTCAGTCTAAGCGCACCTACAGCGCCTTCCTTAAAAGCAGGCGCAATTTTAGGCAATTAGTCGCTAATTTTTATTATTATTTTTAGGTTGATTCGGTTTGATTTGCTTTTAATTTATCGCTTAAACTTATTTAAACAGCTTACCAAAAATTAATGGGTGTAACAAAATCGATCCCTGGTTATTCAATATCACAAAAGCTTATTCAATATCACAAAGCAAAGAGTCAAGAACAAAGTTATCAAAATCAAAATAAATAATATTCTCTCATTTGATCACATCAGTAACATTCATTATTATGGCTACAATAAACATTTCAAAATTCTACTAAATAAATACTTCCAATAAGCAGTTGATCACATTAGTAACTTTCACTGTTATGGCAGATTATGGAGATTTTTTCATGAATAACCAAAGATAGATCGTTTTGGTACATGTTTTGGGTTTTTAAATGATTTTGGTCCTTTATGTTGAGGATTATGGTTTTGAAATATTTTGGTATTTGAAAAGAGTGATATTTGCCATACAAATTTTGTTTATTGAGTTTTTTTTATTTAAGTGCGCTTATTTTTTTTTGAGGCCCATGTTATTTTTTTTGCGCCTAGCGCCTAGGCCCTCGGAGACGCCTATGCGCCTAGGCCCTCGGAGACGCCTATGCGCCTTAGGTGCGCGTAACGCATTTGATAACTATGCTTCCCGCTGAACAGTTCGCCAAACGTTTGGTTCATTTATTAAATAAACTAAGATCATCATAATCTTGAATGCACAAGTGAATTGATGCTTCTGACACTAATTAGGTTTAAATTTCATTGCATCCATCTTCTAATCCGTACATTTATTATTATTGATATCAGATCAACACTGCACCCATTCAAATATCTCACAAAATAGATTAGAGGCTTTCACCAATCAGCATGTAAAGATAAAGCAAATTGTATCAAATGCATTGGAAGATATTCCCAATGATATTCATAATCATAATCACAAGCTCGATTAGGTTATATATCCGCCATAGCTCGGTTACAATTGGGAAAGGATTCAAACTCCTATTTGGTAACTAAATACCGTTCATAATGATCTAGCTATCATAAATCAAATATTACTCTTTTGATTTATTCCTAATTGAGACCAATATCCATATGCTCATGCTTGGACCCAGCCCACCTTCCTGACCAATGAGCTCGAGTTAGCCAACAATTTCTGACTCAAAATCAGGAGGCCTTCAACACTAAGCAATTTTCCCATTTGATCAAACTTGATTCTTCTGAGTGGCTTGGTTAAAGTATCCGCATGTTGTTCATCTCCACAAACTTCGTCGATCAAAACTTGCCCGTTGTGCTTCGCTTAGACTACTCCCATCGGGAGTGTTTCTGTCGGTCGGTCGGTCGGTTGTGGGTTTTGGAATATAAAAAAAGGAAAAACCAATAATGGAGGCCGACTTGTTCAGTTCAGCGACCTTCAGTCGGTTTTTGATTTGTGGGATAAAGCAAGCACACACTTCTTTTCCTTTTTGTAAGCACAATTCCTTTCTTTTTTATTTTGTTTTGATTCTTTGCAACTTGTATGCTTATGTGTGTATATTTCATAAACTAAAAGTAATATAAAATAGATTACTTAAACATAAACTCTACAAAAAAAATAAAATATACACTAATATAACTACTAACCTAATTCAAGATTAAGTTAGTTTAGCGAACAGTTTGTAAACCGTTTGGCGGAAAGTTCGTTTACGTTCTTTCGTTTATTAAATGAATGAACACGAACAAGAAGTTTTGTTCGTTTAGTTAAATGAACCAACATGAACATAGGTTATGCTCGTTCATTTGTGTTCGTAAACGTTCGGTAATGTGTTCATTTATGTTCCTTAACAAACGAACACGAACAAGATTTTCCGTTCGGTTAGCGTTCGAGAACCGTTTGTGAACAAGTTTAATGATAAGCAAACCAACACAAACAAAATTTGTTTGGTTCGGTTCGGTCGTTTCTACTTGTACTCTTTTTTTATTTCAATTTTTTAAGTAAATATTTTTTTAAATAAAATAATTTTTTTATATTTTATATTATTTTTAAGTCAATAAAAAGTACTTAGTATATATTTATTTAATAAAAAAGTTGGTTGGGTTAGGTTGGATTGTGAATGAGAGTGAAAATTTGAGTTTGGTTGGGTTGGTAGGTGGGAGAGAGAGAAATTAGTTTTTTAATAAAAAGTTGGGTTGGGTTGTGAATGGGAGTAGTCTTAGGGCTGTAAATGAACCGAACTGAACCGGATGAGACCTTGTATGAACCGAACTGAACTGGATGAGACCTTTTTCGTGTTTGTCCGTTAAGCTTTTGTCGGACAAACGAACGGTTCACGAACACTCTAGCGAACGAAAATTCGTCTTCGTGTTCATTCATTAAGGAATTGAGGTTGTTCATGTTCGTTCGTGCCTGTTTATTAATATTGTAAACAACCGCAAACGGACACTAATGGACGCTGGTGGACGCTAACGGACAAACAAGACTAAACAACACTGACAGGCAAACGAACATAAGCGGTTACATATTAATTCAGGAATAATAATCATAAATCCACACGCATTCAACTGCAAATTTGGAGTTACACCCAAAATATCCAAAAAAAAACACTTAACAGCTTACATAGTAAAACAAATAAATAAAGATATTAATAGATGAACCTAACTGGACGGTCATAAAAGAACCTAACCTAATGCACGTAAACGGACATAAACGAACGCACTACCAAATGTTCACGGACACTATTGAACGAACGCGGCCTCTGTTTATGTTCGTTATTTATTAAACTGACGAACATAAACGAACTTCCCGCCGATTGGTTCGCCGGGCGTTCGGTTCGTTTACAGTCCTAGCTTCGTTCATCATCTTTATGCTTTCATTGTAACCCACTATATCCTGGTTACCAATTTGCTTGTACTTCGATCCATTAGTAACCGTTCCAATTATGTAACTCAGAATATGTTTTGTTGCGCCATCACATGGAAACTTTTTTGGAGATTGCATGTATCTGCCTGCAATTCCAGCTGATTAAAATATATCGGGTCTCGTATACAACAAACAAAGAAGACAATTAACAAGTCTTCTATACCCCATAGCATACATCATAGCACCCTTTGCTTGTGAATAGCACGTCGTTTGTCCTCAAATACTACAAACAATTCTTCGGGTTTGCCTCGATTTATAGTTTTGTACCATCTTGAATTACAAAATCGTTGAACTTTATTGGTATAGCTTCGGTTTTGACAAATGATGAAGCAGGGTCTGCCACTCTGCCCGTGTAACTAGCTTGCTTCTGAGGAGGGCGTAACAGTCCCTGTAATTAGTGCCACTGAACCTCTTACTGAGGTATTTTCCGCAGCTGCTGAAGAGACTGTAACATCCCCTGCTGCCGCTATAGATGTCTGTGGTTCAGGTGCTGACCCTGCTGTGTTGTTCGGAGTGGGTCTCGTAGCGTCGGCAGGCTGATTCGAGTTCAGTTCAGTCTCAGAGTAAAACTGCACAATAAAATTTTTAAGCTTAGTGGTCTCTCGATCCCATGCCCAACTCTGGTTTTCCAGACAATTAACAGTTCTATGTATACAGATTTTCCTTTGAACCTGATCATTCATACGAAACACCTTAAAGCCCTGGTCAGAACCAAAACAAACCTTTGGTTTACCCCTGCCCTGTCATGAGTCATCCAACTTCTGTTGATTCACTTTGGGTTCAGTTGGAAAACCCACACAACCGATACGATAAAGTATTCCAAGTTAGGCTTTCGGTTCGGTAATCGTGCGGCGTCTTGGAACCTACTGCTTTAGACAGAGAACCAATTGATAATTTTATCTTTACAATCGGTTCTTCGAACGAAAGACCCTCATCATAGCATTCTCGCCTTATTGTATGCTAACAGAACGCCATTCTCCATAACAACTTTGCACCTCGTTTCTGTCACTTGCCCCAAACTGATTATATTGTTTTGAAGTCTTGGAATATAATAAACATTTGTTAAAAAGTCTATGCTCACCGGTTTTACCTGTGAACAAAATCGAGTCTTTACCCGCAATATTAACATGCAAATTATCCCGTAAGTGTACCTTACATGTTGCCTGCTTGTTCAATTCTGAAAAAATATGATTTTTCACATGCCATGTGGTTCGATGCTCCGTTATCTAAATACCACAATTTCTCCTCCATGTTCTCGGATTCGAATTTTCTTGGGATTAACTTTTTCTTCGTTTGGGTAAACGTTATCGTTCATGCACCGCATCATATAGAGAGCCGGATCTAGCTCTTCCATCTCGGCCAAATTTGCTTCTTGATTCCTTTTCTGATTCAGACAAACAGAGGCAAAGTGGCCAAGCTTGTCACCAAAGTTTCCCTTTTGTGGGCTTTGTTGCTCTTTTGATCCGAGTTCTTGGACCCATGCCCTTAACCCCACCCTTGACCTCAATTAGTATCTCGTCACTGACTTGAATCACAACCCAACTTCGGTAACTTAAACCACTTCTTCCACGCCCCACCCACTCCTTCCTCCTCCCCCTCGCCGACACTGCGGATTGTCACAGGGTTTGTCTGAGTATAGGAAGGTTCACCATGAGTAAACATCAACTTAATCTGATCTTCTAATGAAGACTCAATCCCCTTGATTCTGTTCTCGAACGTTTTCAGTGTATCGAATGCCTCCTGAAATGTCATGGATTTCAAATCTGCGAACTGTTTGATAAACGCCACTATCGAAAGATATACTTAGCTGGTGCAGAACCCAATAACTTCCTTAGTTAGCTTTTTGTCTTTGTATATGGTTCCAAGGCTGGCTGCTTTGGTGACCAATCGACTGATTTTCGCTGCAAATGTCAAATCGTGTATAATTCTTTCATCTTTAGTGATTAGAACTCAACCTCCAATTGTTCAATTCTTGCTTCCTGTACTCGTTCCACCCATATGTACCTAGTCTTTAAGGCTTCCCAGATTTCCTTTGCATTCTCGTACTGAGTCACCTGGAATACGAGTTCTTATGTATGGCCTGTAGCAACAACATGCTTACCACATCATCCTTATATCGATCTGTTGATCTCAAGGCTTGAGTGCTTGCAATATCCTGTGAACCTTGAATACTGCCCTAATTCTGATTGATTGCCCAGATGTTATAGTTTGTAGCAGTTAACAGTGGGCATTGCAAAGTTCTAGTATTCTGATCTTTAACTGATAGGAATTGATATGTGATTGATAGAATTTAGAGATGAAAATTGGAACAAAGAGATAGAATGATTGTATTACTAAAATGTAAAGAGGTTACACGATAATCCGATAATCCAGGGCTATGCCCTCTCTCCATACATCGGAGCCCTAACAACGAACAAACTCAATCCTTTTGGACTATCATTAAGTAATGTGAGATGTGAATTCGTATCATTAACCAATAACCACAACTCGTCCGCATCCTCCATCTGCCATTGAACTTGATAACTCACCTACTGTATGTAAGTGTTGTGCTAGAACCCTAATCCAGTCCTTCAGAGCAGGTAAAACCTGATTAGCATTTTAGTGTAAATGGAGCTAGGTCTCTTTTATTGAAAATTGGCTAAGTTGTTTAAATTATGTCTAGTTATATTGTAATATGGAGGCCAACGCTTCTTGAATCGGGTCTTTTATTTGAGTAATCGAATCATTTGCTTGAATCTAGTTTCTAGATTTTATCATTTGGTTCCATTGTTAGGAAACAATGACACTTTCCACCTAGAGCACCACCGAAGACGGCGGTTTCTATACTGATTTCATCTTTGCCCATTGCCTCGCACCTTGAAGCTATATAATCTCTTTTTAAGGATGAAATAGCGACCCTGAAAGCACACACCCTTTCCCAGCACGAGAAATCTAGTAACGGTTCGGAAAAAATTGTTAGTTCTTCTCCCTCTATCAAATCAGACCCGATTCTAGCAGTTTCAACACCACGACCACAATTGTTACAATCGAAAAACAACAGATCATAATCAATCAAACACGAACAAAATGTTTATGGAGTAAGCTCTTTAGTTTTATTAATCCAGAAAATTACTCAAAACTAGATTAATGTTCATAACCATAATCACTAGCTTGATTAGGTTATATAGCCACCATAGCTCGGTTACAATTGGGAAAGGACTCAAAACTCCTATTTGGTAACTAAATGCAGTTCATAATGATGTAACTATATTATAAATCAAATATAGCTCTTTTAATTTATTCCTAACTAGTTTGAGGCCCGTGTATTACACGGGTAATTGATGAAAATTTTAAACTTTAACCATTAAGTAAAATACAGTTAATAAAATGATCATATATTGTTAATACAATTATAATTTACATTAAAATTACAGAAATTACATAATTAAGATTACAAAAATATGTTACAAATAAGTAAAACCTTCCTTATACACTACATTTGTGATTGTATTGGTCGGTATACATTGTTTATCAAAAATCAAAATCTTTAGTTCATGTCTGCTTGTACTTCTTGATAAGGTAACATATAGGTCTGCTTATAACTCTTCTGTATGACAATAAGGTTCTTCAAGTGCATACCAACCCTAGATAAATGATAATGTATCCATGAAACTAACAAAAAAAAAATAAAATTCATGCACATAAAATATCATACATTTTAATCAATTAATATGAAGTCCTTTGAGATCATCTGCTCATATTTATTAAAACACATGATTATCAACCAGATTACCTGAACGTTGTTGATATAATCATCCTTAGAATCTTTAGAATTTATGACAAATTTGTTGGCATTAATATTAAGTGTATGGCAAATTTTTAATTGATTTTATATTTTACAATTAACATTGTATAATCAAGCAACATATAAAACCGAAAAATTATAACAAAATGATTTGTTTCGTTTCATATGAAATGTAATTGTCAGGAAAATGATAAAAACATACTAACCTTAAAGCCATGTTCAAAAAACAGTGAGTTAGCAAAATATTAGAAAATTTAAAGTTGCACAAAGTGAAGGTAGTTATTCAATATATATATATATATATTTTAACAACTATTAGATTAGAAATACTTAAATTTGAATACTAATCCCGTGTTATTAGCTAATATTATCGGAAGTTGTTGGAATATTTAATTAATCGATATATATATTTTAACAACTTATAGAAAACAAAAATGAAACAAATATTTCGGATTTTATGTAATCATGGTAAATGAATTTTAGCTAGATCAACTATTTTTTATAAAATTAATATGAAAATAAAATATTCCTTGAAATGTAATGAGAAGCATGATTAAGTTACAAGTAATAAAAAATAAAAATAAAAATAATAAATATTTCTACTAAGTTACATTATAATAAGTGTGAATTTTAATGAATTTTTATAACATATTTTAATAATAGATGTTATGACTGTAATTTTTTTTTTAAATTCTATATATAACCTCAGGCCAGCCCATGGGTGTGGTTGGGTGGTCGACGGCCTCAGGCCTGACACCCCCGCTAGGGCCGAATTTTTTTTTTTTTTTGAAAAAATTATATGTATTTTTATTAAAAACAATATGTATATTTGATGTTTAAACACAATTACATAGCCACTTGTTTGGTCTAGTGGCAAATGAGCATTGCTAATAATCAAGAGGTTGTAGGTTCTACCCTCATTTGAGACATGTTTAATTCTTTTATACAAAAGTTTTTTACACAACCCAAATTATAACCAAGTAAGCCAATACAAAAATTATAATGTTTAAACCTAACATAATACTTAATTTATTTAAGGCCTAAAAAAATTTTCGCCTTCGGCCCAAAAGTTTTTGCTTTCTCGGAGCCGGCCTTGTATAGCTTTATTATTTTGAATATAAACTATTAGCAATAATAATATCCCTCCAAAGATATAATTCAAATTATTTCAAATCCGCAATCTATAACTTATGATCCTATTTTAAATAGTTTTGAATAGGTTTATTTAGTTTTTATTGTAGCTGATTTTGTAGCTTGTAATTGATTTCATTTTCTTGTATTTATACCCTTCTATTGTTAATATCAAAATTATCTTTGGTTGATCATTTCATATGGTATCAGCCAGACCTTCCTTTCTCTACTTCTAATTTCATCAATATTATAATCTCTCTGGCCAGCCCTGCTTTTCCAGCCACCCTAATTCACTGCCCAGTTCTAAAGTTCTAATTTTCTGGCCACCACAATACACCTTCAAAATGTCAACACAAAGCAACAGTGACTTGTCCACCATCTCTCAACTTCCCCTCACCTTCCCCTCTCATCTTCCCACATACATGAGAACACACTGTATCGATGAACTTGTCATCGGCGATGGTTCTTCCCTAACTATCACTCATGTTGGTTCCTTAAGGATTAATTTTCCTAATACTTCTGTTATCTTAACTAACGTCCTTTGCGTTCCTTCCATATCCACAAACATTATCTCTATTTCACAATTATGTATTGATAATAACATATTATTTCAATTTTTTTCTTCCAACTTTCTTATCAAGGACTCCCGCTCCAATCAAATTTTACTCCAGGGAACGGCTACCCGTGGTATCTATGAACTTCGTTCTATATCACCACCATCTGTCTTTCATATCCAACAAAATCAATCCACTTCATGGCATCATCGCCTTGATCATCCACATTCTCAAGTTTTACAAATTTTAGCATCTACTGTTCCTTCTATTAAAAACTCAAAAAATAATTGCAATACTTGTTGCATTAATAAAAGTCACAAGCTTCCATTTCATGCTTCATCTCTTTCATCTACCCGACCATTACAATTGATTTTTTCGGATGTTTGGACATCTCCCATAACATCTTTTGATGGCTTTAACTACTATATTATATTTGTAGATCATTTTTCTAAATATATTTGGATTTATCCGTTAAAGCACAAATCCGACTCTCTCACCACTTTCATTAGATTTCAACGTCTTGTTGAAAACTACTTTCAATTAAAAATTAAACAATTATTCTCCGACAATGGAGGAGAATACATCAAATTCGCTTCTCATCTTGCTTCTTGTGGCATTTCTCACTTAACATCTCCACCACGCAGACCCGAACATAATGGCTATGCCGAAAGGCGCCATCGTCATATAGTCGAAACGGGTCTTGCCTTACTCTCTCATGCCAAAATCCCATTAAAATTTTGGCCCTTTGCTTTCACTACCGCCACCTATCTCATAAATCGTCTCCCCACCCCTACACTAAAAATTAACTCTCCTTATTTTATCCTATTTAAAAAAATTCCCAACTATGACAAACTAAAAAATTTTGGATGTCTAGCCTACCCTTGGTTACGACCATATTCACCACACAAACTTCACACATGATCTATTCCTTACATCTTCATTGGTTACTCTTCCTCTCAAAGTGCTTACCATCTTCTTAATCCTCAAACCAACAAAATCTATACTTCCCGACACGTACACTTTGTTGAAACAGAATTCCCATACACCACTCTAACCCAAACCGCCACACAACCAACTCCAATAATTGATTCTTGGCTTCATATACAACTACTCCCCACTTCTCAATCATCACCTCAAATCTCCTTCAACCACCGACACCACAGCTCCTCCCATTGAAACTTACACTCGCAAATCCACCCAACACAATAATCCCACACAGTCTGCCTTCTCTAAATACCAACAGGTCCAACCATCTAACACCAACTCTTCTACACAGCCTTCCACACAACCTGATCAGCATCAAACCAGCCCATTACCACCAACTCAACCCAACACCACTCAGCATGATCAGACCCAAAACAACCCGTCCCAACCACCACCACCACCACCACCCACCTCTATGCCCGTCACCACTCAAACAAACTCTCAAACTATAGACCATCTATCCCCTAAACCCACTAGAAAAACAAGAAATCCAAACCCAAAATATATTTTTTATGCTCTCTCAACCCTTTACAAAACCTACTACCATCACTCAAGCACTAAAGCAACCTCAATGGTGCAAAGCCATGGAAGACGAACATGATGCCCTTCTTCGTAATAATACTTGGTCACTTGTTTCTCCAGATTCCGTGCCTAGTATAATTGGTTGCAAATGGGTTTACCGCACCAAATTCAAACGTGATGGGTCTGTTGATCGCCTTAAAGCACGTCTTGTTGCAAAAGGTTTCAATCAACGTCCCGGTCTTTACAAAGAAACCTTTAGTCCGGTTGTTAAACCGGCTTCTCTCCGTCTCATCCTTTCCCTAGCCGCTTCCCATAATTGGTGCCTACGCCAATTAGATATCAATAATGCCTTTTTACAAGGAACACTCACCCATCCTGTCTACATGTTCCAACCTCCCGGATTTGTTAATCCATCATTTCCAAATCACGTTTGCAAACTACATAAAGCCATTTATGGCCTTCGTCAAGCTTCTCGTGCTTGGTATGATGAACTCAAATCCTTTCTTCTCTCAAATAAATTCAAACCTACCATTTCCGACCCTTCTCTATTTATCAATCACTCATCTACTCATCCAATCTTTATTCTAGTCTATGTTGATGATATCATCATTACAGGTCCTAATTCTTCCCTTATCAACTCCTTTATCTCAACCCTTGCTAATCGTTTCTCCTTAAAGGATTTAGGCAATCTCTCTTACTTCCTTGGTGTTGAAGTTATTCACCAATCTAATGGTTAATTTCTTTCCCAATCTAAATTCATCCATTATATTCTCCTTAAGGCCAACATGAGTGAATGTAAACCGGCATCCACACCTATGTCAACCTCAGTCCATTTAACCACCACCGACGGCACCCCTCTACCTACACCTACTGATTACCGTTCATTTGTGGGGGCACTACAATATTTGGCATTAACCCGACCTGATGTTTCCTACACCGTAAACAAACTATCACAATATATGCATAACCCTACCGACATGCATTGGGCTGCCCTCAACGGCTACTACGATATCTACATGGTACAATCCACCATGGCCTTCTTATCCGACGTAACTCCCCATTACAGCTTCACGCCTTCACCGATGCAGATTGGGATGGTGACAAACAAACTTATAGGAGTACCACAGGTTATATCGTTTATCTTGGATCAAACCCAGTAGCTTGGAGCTCAAAACGACAACCCACCTTAGCTCGTTCCTCCACTGAAGCCGAATTTAGAGCTGTTGCATCAACAACAACCGAAGTTCAATGGATCATCAATCTACTGTATGAACTCGGCTTTGAATCCACGGTCACTCCTACCATTTATTGTGATAATCTAAGTGCTACTCATTACTCTGCAAACCCTGTTTTTCATTCACGAATGAAACATCTAGCAATAGATTTCCACTTTGTTCGTGAAAAAGTACAAGAAGGCTCTATACGGGTTACCCACATCAAAGGTGATGATCAACTAGCGGATGCTCTAACCAAGCCTCTACTAAAAGACCGCTACCGAAATCTTCTATCCAAGATTGGACTTATTTCAAGATCGTCCATCTTGCTGGGGCATATTAGCAATAATAATATCCCTCCAAAGATATAATTCAAATTATTTCAAATCCATAATCTGTAACTTATGATCCTATTTTAAATAGTTTTGAATAGGTTTATTTAGTCTTTACTGTAGCTGATTTGTAGCTTGTAATTGATTTCATTTTCTTGTATTTATACCCTTCTATTGTTAATATCAAAATTATCTTTGGCTGATCATTTCATATAAACCATAATAAACACTTTCACTATGTACTAATCAAAATGTAACACTAACGTAAACCCAATTCGTTGTATTTGTTTAAAAATAAAATTAATAAGTTAATATAATACTGAAATTATGTAAATAACTAATGAAAACGATAATCTAGATTTCAATATCTTAAATGATTTTGGAAAGCGAAAATAGTGGAATGATATTGAAGCAGATTTTATGGTTTAATATTTTGAATGCTTTTAATTAAGTAATTTGTCTTATAAGGCATATTAAATTAACTATAATTAAATATATAAAAAATATATAAATCAAGTCATAAAATATATGTTTATGAAGCATTTTGGTCTGAATTATGCAATAAAATATTGAAAACTAAATATTGATCTTCTTATTGCTAAAACATTTTATACTACACAAAAAAGTCATATAAATAAATGATTAATTTCATACGCACACTTACAAAATGACAGATAGTTCATATAGTAAGTCGTTATACATATGGATTATAGTTATAATATTCAACTTCAATGATTTAATGCTAAACACCAAGATATTTATAATAGGTATTCTCCATTTTTGCAATATTTATACCAAATGTTTGGAGAAAATTAAGAAAATACACATTTTCTTGAGTTCAAATGCATATGAGAAAAATATTAAATCCAAATTTGAAACCAATCTTATATAAAAAAATTATGCATTATTGCTCGAATCCCAGTTTAAAAACAATTTGTACTTTATCATAAAAATCCAAATTCTTCGACAATTATTCACATTTATTTTTTTTATTTGCAATTACCCGTGACTTTTAAATTTTATTCTAGCAGACCTGCAACTTCAATTTTTATATTTCAATATTTTCTTATTTCACCATTAATGTTAATAAATGAATCGGTTAGGATTTACATTTAATAAAGATATTGAATTTATTTATTAAAATGACTTAAAAGATAAGAACCATATATTAAAATTGGTTGAAAAAATTTGAGGATGGCTATGAGATTGACAAGTGGCAAAAATGGTAGTCTTTTATTAAAATAGATAAATTGTTTGGCGAGTCAATTAATTGAGACCAATATCCATATGCTAGGAATCGGCCCACCTTCCTTGATGGTAATGAGCTTCTTAAATGGATCGAAATACCCTTTTTCTTAACAAAACACAGAATTTCAACGGCCTCTACGAGATGCGGTCACACCACCCGAGAGCTTCGTTGGGCAGAATTTCTAACCCGAATTCTCGATACAGTCACACCACGAGAATTAGAATTAGCCTTCCAAGATCACCTTCTAACCACCTGCCAAGAAATTAGAATAGCAATGGAAATAATAACCAGTATAGAGAATTAAAATTAGGAAAATCAAATCTGCTTTCATTTCCATTTCTCCAGTACATAACCATAAAAAAAATAACTAACAAAGCATGACCACCCCACGTTTCCTACACTTGTGGAATTCTCAAACAACTACCTTGACAACTTATAAAATAAAGAAAACACTTGGAAAACTAAAAAAATAACAAAATTAACATGCCGTGGAACAAAACGTGGGGCATAACTGATGCCGCCATCGAAGTGTTTGGATACTCCAGCTGGGCTAAAGTGATCCATTTCTGATATGGGCTCATGTCCAGTCGACTTGGGCTTGGGTTCACTGGGTTATGGATCGGTGCTTCCCCATCATTCCTGACCCATGAGCTCGAGTCTGGAATTAACCCTCATCGGCCAACCCTATATGGTTTATTGCTTATATAAGTTGAGCTTATTTTTTGTTACTTTCAGGTCTATGTTGGTAAAAGCGGTCGGGAGCTGACTGGTCGAGTTGCATACATGCAGTACAAAAAGGTATGTTTTTCATCTGTTTTAAGTTTTTAAAGTATAAACTTCATGAAATATGATTCTTCACGAGTTTAATTTGATGCAATGCATGTTTTGTGTTTGAACTTTTGGCAGGAGAGTGGATTAGGGTTTAAAAAGGTAAAGAGGAAATCTGGTACCAAGAAGAAGAAATGAATGATGGTATGTGATGTTTCAAATGGTTTGAAATTAGTAAATTTATTTTAATACATTTAGATTATTATTTTAGCAATATAGCAAGTAAGCATTTGCTATAAAAATTAGTCTGCGTCAAGTGATGTTTCTTTTAGTTAGTCTAACATGAAGGTAGAAGTGTGCATATTTTATAGATCATATGAACCAACTGTACATGGTCTTGCGGTCCATTTCTAGCCGCCAACACAAAAAGTGGCACAGGACTAAGTAGTTCCTTTATAGGCTTTAGCCACTGACATTTATTCATATCACGGACCGAGACAATGGTGGACACAGTGTGATCCAAATCCATGTAGTTTTCCGTGAAAAAATCATTTTGATGGCAAAGGACACACGTATGTAAAAGCAGCACGGGATAGTCTTGTAGGTTACGTGAAACTTTCACCTTTTAAGACGGCATGAATGTGTAGTCATATGCATCAAACACAAGCACACAACCGAGTCTGTTCTGCAAGCTTGCCCAATTTATTCCATTGGCCGTTCGAATGAGTTATTACATGTATTTAGCCACACAAGTTAATCTATACTTGGTAGCCAAATTATGTATTAATCAAACATGGCATATTATTGCCCCAACTATTGTAGATCATACTCTTGACTAGCAATTTGTGAGAATCAAAGCTCTCAATTCCATTTGGTGATCATCAATGTTTTCATTGCCATTTTTGTGAAGATCATAGTTCTACGTCCACTATTTTAATATCTTAGCATACAATATCTAGCCTATAAGCCTATATCATTAGAATTCGCATGTCATTCATGCCATACAGCCCATACATAATACACACAATTAAGCCTGCGTATAAAGTCAGAACCCAACCGTCACTTGCTTTCAAATAGGGTAAACAAATTAAAACACATTTATTAAAATCCATCTTGGCTTATTCTTACAATGGGCAATATGAATATCAGTCTATACATCGTTTTGAAAAGTTTTATGTACCCGCCTCGGTCATTCTCAAATGATTGTTCCTTGCTTGATGACGGTTAAATTTCTAATGGTGAATCCAAATTCAATTAGTGTAGTTCTTTAGGCACAATTTGAAATCAAGTAACACAATGACAGATTCTATTATTATCAAGGCTGATTAAATCCCTATTCTGACCACTAAAGTCTTTTTTCATACTCTACTAAACCTTTGCCTCATAGGTATCAACAGCCAACACTCCATGTGATCATGTTTAAATAGCTAGTGGATTTAAGCTTCATTTGCTCATTTTGAAACTAAACTCGTTTGTTTAAAAATTCTTCAAAGGAGTTTGATAAACCTCCATATTAATTTCATGCTTGAAAACACTCATGAAAGTGTAACTCACCATTTAAAACCATTATTGGCACTTGGTCAAGATTCACCAAACTTCCATTTTAGGTCACATTTAATTTAGTTATCTTTTTACTTCTGCCCAAAAAATAACAATCAATTTGTCTTGAAAACAAAGGTTTTATCCCTTGTGGGCTTGGAGAATAAGTGTTTTCACGGTGGGTCAAGCTATGCAAAAAGCTACTTCATGGATAGTGAACAAACACTACGAAGTGTTTCTTGATAACGAACATGTGAACATACCATTTGCATATGATACTTTTGCTTTCCTTGCGCTCGAGGCCAAGGAGCTACTTAGTCGAGTCTAATGAGTCATGAATATTAGCGTTATGATCCCAAGATCCATTAATGTAACTTACGACTTGGTTTTCCTATCCAAACGAGGCGAGTGGCACAACTTGTATGTTTCCTTTCTATTTCAATGTAAACATTTCTCTATTTATCTTTGAATTTGTATCTAAATTAATTCTAATGATGACTATAATCAATTATTTTCAATATTTGATGCTTATAACATAATGTTTCATAAACTTAGCCTGTAGATTAAAGCGTACCAAGAACTCATATGATTTCTCTATTTGTCTTTGAACTTGTATCTAAATTAATTCTAATGATGACTATAATATTTGTTTCATAAACTTAGCCTGTAGATTAAAACGTACCAAGAACTCATATGCCCCCATTAAATCTTGGTGTGCATATATAGTCAAATTGAAATAATTGCAACATGTCACAATGAAATGTTCCTAATCTATTAGATGTCTTATTTATTATTATGTTTCAGAAAGCATGAGTTTGGTTTATAAAACCCATTTAAGTTCTTCTTGTCTCCTCATATTGGGTTGTTTTGTGTGTCCACACAAAGCACTAGTGTATATTTCTAGAGAACCAATCCTCCTTACAAGTTACCTGGAGAATACATTTGTCACAATAGCAATTTAAGTCCCTCAAGTTGCTTATTTAGACTTAAGCCACGAGTTGGATTTTTGTTCGCAAATTAAACCATCATTTTGACTTTTGTCTCTTTTGAGTACAAGAAATCATAATAATGCATCAATGCAACTTAAATGAGAAATTATCACCTTATAATTAAAATGAATTATTGTGAATATAAAATATAAAATTTTAGGTAGTGGTTGAATAAGTGGCATGAGAGTTGGTGGTGATGGTTGAGGCAAAGAGAGAATAGTAAGTGAATAGTAAATCGAGTTTGACAACAAAGAATAGTAAGTGAATAGTGAAAGTACAGAAATGTCGAGTTTGACAACAAAGAATAGTAAGTGAATAGTAAAAGTACAGAAAGATCGAGAACAGATAAATAAGGATGAATGTTGAATTTGGATTTTGGGCCCACCTTATACTCCAAAAATCAGAAGTTCTTTTTTTTTAATTAACGCTTTAAAAGAAACAGTATGGATCTCATATCCCACAATCCAACGGTTTAGATACATAATTAATCCGGGCCATTTCTTGTAGTTCACTTTCCTTTTTCTATACTTCTTAATATTTCCTTACCTATTTTTGGTGAGCGTGTGATCAAACATACAATATATCATTAATGTTTAAACACGTGATTTTTTCGTAAATTTCAGCTGTGCTAACGATATAAGTTGTGATAGTTAAGTTATCTTTTACATATGAATGAGCCCTGTGCATGAATAGTTTTATTTTAAACTCGCTACATTTACTATCTTTTAAACATGTTTCATGTACTGATTCAAACTATATAAACTTGTGAAGTTAATGTCATAAGATATAACATCAAAAGGTTTTAGTAACCATCATATATATAACCATTCAATCACCAAATCACATGGCTATAACTATTACTAGCTATGTCCAAATGCAACACTTTTGTTTTGTTTGTAACCACCAAACTTATCCCGTACGTTTTTACTAACAATTAATAATGTTGTTAAACATCCCTTCTACAGATAGGGCAAGATCCCTGCCTAACTAGCCATTCATCTATGCATTTTACGTGAAACACGTGTCTACAACTTGGTAGTTCTCGTCCTTCTACTTTCTTCTCGAAATCTTGCAAGCAAATCGCACAATTTGTCTCGTCTATTTGATCAATCGAATTCCCGAATACACATTTTGGTAACCTGTTTATCGTATCCTCAAATAACCCTCTTGCCCCATTGTTATACACGTCAAACATGTCACTAAAACTCGTTTCCATGTCACTAGTCTGTACAAATCACAAATAAACATATTAATATATAGATAATTTACACATATTAGCGATTTTTAAAAATTGTGATGACTGTCAAAATAGCATCCTTGACAGTTCACTACTTTAGCCGATCGACTAAAATAGAAAGAATGATGTATTTACAGTTCCTTGTTAAACTGACAAGACCAGGCCGGTTTTGACAACATATTGTATATTGATTATGACGATGCAAAACACAACCTTCCCACATTATTTTAGGTGATTGTATTTATCTAAAATTTCATAGCATTAAATTAAGAAAAAATAATAAAAACCAAAAGCTAAACTTTATCATCAAAAAAACATTAGTTCTTTTTTAGGTTGTCTTATCACATGTTCCAGGATTCGATTTCATCAATGTTATAAACCAAAGATTCAAGAATCTATTATCCACTTTTTTTATGTTTAAAACAAACATCACAAACTCAACCCCACCATGTTTATTTACCTGCCATTGGTATGCTTTAAGCACAGCTGGGCTGACCCATTCAATAAACACTTTCCCATTCAAAAGACTATGTAACAATGCAACCTGCAAACAGTTAATTAATTACACATGTTAAGAGCCAATGTAACCTTAAGTACAAATAACATATATAAGGTAGTATGCAAACACAAACCTTAGAGAAGGGTTCACCATTAACCATCATGTCCATGACTTGCAACGCCGTGATCGCACCCGTGACTGCGCCCACACCCGCGCCGCGAACTAACCCTGTTTCCGTCGTTTGCCCTTTGATTGCGCCCGTGATTGTTCCGATTATTGATCCACCTGAATTCATTCAGTATTCAAATTCCGGTTTTAGAGAAATTTGAAATTTGAGGAGCTAATTATTAATCGAGTTCAATGGGTCATGTATGGTAATGTTATCACCCCAATATCCAGTGGTGGACCCAGAATATTTTCATGGGAGTTTAACCAAAATTTCACCGGAGGTTTTTTTCTTTTCCTTTTTTTTGGGGGGTGGGAGGGGGGGGGGGATTTTAGCATATGAATAACACTGTGTAATAGAATCAGGCTCTGCCAACATCTATGATTGTAGTTTTTAAAAGACTTCATTTAATAAACAAAAAAGTCTAGCGACGTTTGCAGCTGTTTGCCTACTATTTCAACGTAAACACTACTACGAACCTAACTTTTTTAGCTAGTGGTATATTAAGAAATTAATGTAACATTTAAAAGCATTAGTTTTACAATAAAAAAAACACAATTTTTTACATTTGTCTTTTATTTCGATTTAAATACTACTACAAACCATCAAATAATTTTTCTTTTTGTATATGAACAAATTAATAAAATTTCAAAACACTTAGTTTTGCCATAAAAAGGCCAGTGACACAACTTGTTGCCCGTAAAAACGTAAACACTACTAATAACCATCAACTAATTTTTTGCTAGTGATATTTTAAGAAATTAAGAAAAAGTTACACGAACCTAACGCGAAGGCGCAAGTGATGAAAGCGGTGGAGACTCTGTTTATTACATACATAACAGAACAAAATTTGATATCAGCCATGTGTGTTGCCGGAAAAAGAGGACGGAGAAGACGAGTAATGAGAGTTGATAGTGAATTGGCATTTAAATGGATAGAAGATGTATTTATAGGGGGTGAGAGTATGGAAAACAGTGGAAAAAAGCATTTAATAATAAAAAGAGTGTTGAAATATGGTAGACTTTTATTTTTAGGTGATAATAATATTATACTTCTTTTTGTTTAAAATATCTTACAAGTAGTAATTTAAAAAATAACATGAAACCGTCAAGTTTGTGTTATTTTAATGATGGTTGGATTAAAGATCGGCTATGTTTGACATTGCTTATGTAAGATATTTTAAGAGGTTTAAAAATTATGAGATTTTATATTATTAGTATGAGCATGATGAGTAGAAAATTTTATTATATTAATGATGAAATTTTAGGACCGAGATGGTAAAAGTATTCACATAATTAGCTAAAATAATACAAAATAATAGGCACGGGAATTTTATTACTGGATGTTAAAAAATGTTAACATAGAACGTGTCAAGTCAAATTATAAGAGTCAAACTAAAATGGGCTAGGCAAAAAAATTACATTAAATAAATAATGTTTAGATATGTAAGAAACAAATTTCATTAAATATAATAAACAAATACATATTACAATTAACTTCTATGTGATTTCATCTTTTTAAAACAGTCAATTACAGCTTCACTTGTCACACTTGCAAATGCAATGTATCATTCATGATTTGTAGAATCCAAATCATTGTTTCTTAAATGACAACAAAAATCTATGCACCGCCTTTTGAAGTTCAAGAAAAACACATACAATCAAATCGAAACGAAACTAGCATAAATCAAAATAAAAGCAAATAAACAATTGATGAACGCTTCTTTTATTCTAACTAGAAAATCGAAATCACAAAATAAAATATCTAAATGGTGAAAAACTTGATATGTGAAACAGCACACACGTGAATGTCTCCAACTCTTGTGTAACTTGTAAATTCTAAATTTCTAAGACATGAAGTGGTTAAGCAATTAAGCAATTTGGGCTTAACTATTATTTTTAAAACAAAATTAAACTTAGACTTGGAAAGTTGTGCTCAAATTGAAACGCTAAAAAAATACGAATGGGACACTTTAGTCTTTAGGTCTAGTACATATTTTATAAATTATATATATATATATATATATATATATATACACACTATATATTTAAGAGGGTGCAAGCTCCCCTCTATTCTAACGCTGAATCTGAATCTGCCATGAACATAAAATCACCTTTATGCTGTTATCTACAATATATTGCTTTTAACCTAGGTATTCTATCAACCAAGGCATAATTTATAATTTTTTTAGTTTCATGTCACAAATAATCAAGATGATGTGTGTCATTTATTGAATGCCACACTTTCGTTTTGTCTATGGTAACCAAGTCTATAAGTATCCATAGTTTAGGCATGCAGTAACTATTGTTTGGACCAGTAATGCGGACACAATAACTTGCTCTTGAGGGGAAGGGGCACTCATATGGGTAGGGGTGTTTTTCGGGTTCGTTTTTCATGTTTTGGGTTTTTCGGGTCGGGTTTTTCGGGTTTCAAAGTTTTAAATCTTAACCCGAAACCCAACCCAAATCTCTCATAGGTTTTTTGGGTTCGGGTTTTTTCGGGTTGGGTTAATCGGGTTTCGAGTATCCTAGAAAATGAAACAAAAAACAAAAAAAAATTTAAAAACTTCAATGCTAAAATTAAAACAACATATTCTTCTTTGCTTGTAAGGCAAATAATCAAATAATAAATCAATATAACTTGATAAAGTCATAAAACAATTCAAAAGAAGAGTAAAACTAAGTAACTAACTCGAACCATAATTGTCTTCAATCAGACGTGATTTGGTTGTTCGATTATGGTTGCTAGTAGTAATAAACGAAAAACTTAAATTAACAATAAAAAATCGATCCATAATAGTTGGAATGTCAACATTCGATTAGGCTCAGATTTTGATAAATGTAGTGACTAAGACTAAGCCTATTATACCTAAAATTATATTTAATTTCAAAACTAAAAGTTTATTCGGGTTTTTCGGGTTGACCCGAAACTTATAAATCAAACCCGAGAACCAATCCGAATTACTTCGGTTCGGGTTCGGGTTAGTCTTTTCTTGGGTCCGGGTTTTTCGGGTCAGGTTAGTTCGGGTTCGGGTACGGGTTTTTTTGGGTTGGGTTTCGGGTAAAAGTGACAGCTCTAAATAAAATTCTAGGGTATTCGTGGGTAGGTGTTGCCAGTAACTTTATAGTTTGTGGATAATTAAGGGTACAAATGAGGTGACGGTACATGATTGACTGGTGCATAAGTAATATTCATGAGTGCCCCTTCCCCTCTAACAATGCAATTTGGTCATGGGGCCACAACAAGTACTTTGTTAACACACCACCAAAGTGGTTATAAGGTAACGACTAACCAACAAGGTATTTCTGAATTACCTACCAGATTAATGGGTGTCTATATATTCTTAACTAACAAGATAGTTAGTTGGTAATATGTATTCATGTTGAATCGGACTAATGATTCAATAACACAAATAAACAGCCAATATTAACATGCTCATTGAAGCTAATAACAGTGTTCTTGATTTCAACTAATTGAGTAGCGAAAGTTTTTTCTAGTCGTTCTTCTAATTATCTTTGGTATGAAAGAGAGAACGACACATATGTGAAATTAAAATAAGTTTTTTATTTTATTATTTTTTTTATTTTTACTAAAAATTAATGTATTTATATTAAAAGCAATACATTGTTTTTTGCCGATACCTCACATGGTCTACATCCGTTGCATCATGCATCAACTACTAAATCCATTTAAAAGTATATAATAAAACATGATGTTTATTTTTATTTAAAATATATGTTTTAAGGTATCCAACATGTTAATCAAGCCTTGGTTATCTTATACCTTAGCTTAACAATTAAGATTTCCATATGTAAATATGACAATCTGAAAGTTAGCAATTCGCATTTTCGTTTAGTAGTGGTGATCGAGTCGGTTTTCGTATTATTCGAATCAAATGGATTTTTTATAAAGTGAATTCAAATTCAAGCTAGTAGTTGAAACCGAATTAAAAAATTTGAATTCAAATGGATTCAAATAGGTCGTAATATAAGAAAAAATAAAAAATAATATAAAAAGCTATACCTGTTATTTTAGTAGAGTTAATATTTATTTTTGTGTTAGCATTATTATTCTAGTGGTCCGTACGTTTCTCGTATTTTGTTTATATCCTAACACATGAAATATAATAACTAGTTTTTTTTATTATTTTTTTACAAAAAAAATTGATTACTTATCTTTATTTAGATATATTTGGCAGTTAATCCACAATCAAATAGTAAATGAAATTCATATAATAAAATACAGTGCTTAATATATGGTTAAGAAGATTGATGAGTTGATTAATAGTCAAATAAGAAAAAATATATTTGTAAATTGCTAGTGTTAAAATTTGACCTTATCCATGCTTATAAGTTATAACAATTTTAAATATATAATATATATGATATACGAAACCCGATGTCAATAATAATAATATTGTAGCATGCCGTTGTTTATTTTTATAGTGGCATGTGGTGTCTATCCTTAATTATTAAGTGATGTAGGTCCGAGTCAAAATGAGCAAAAGTAAGTTTTAGAATATGTGTGTTCAATGTTTAAAAAGAAAATAATAAGCCCAACCCTCATACCATCTTTTTCGTAAGGTGATTATGAATGTCTTTTTATGTCTCAAGTGAAAATTTTCAAATAGGCTATATCGTTTTATTTACCTGACAGTAAATCTTAAACATGTTGGTGATATTTAAATTCATGCATTCTTTATGAATTAAACTTCTCTTCTTTCTACTCTAAGATGTTATTATCTAGAGATTTACTTAGAATATTACATGTTGGTAAATATAACTTTGAATTAAGGTTACACCTTACAACATTAGCTAAATCTCGATTTCACTAGATTTTAAATGTTGTAAAATAATGTAATTATTTAATGTTCAATAAATGATATGAGATACAACCAGAATCTCGAACTCACTAGTTATACAAGTGGATCTGACATATGATGTTTCATTATCTAACAAACCTCTCTGTCACACACCATATTTGGGAAGCATTTCCCATAGTACTTCTTATATCATAAAAGAATTTGAGTTTATATTTCTTTTAGTGTCCCATGTTCATACAACTTTGTCCTTTGAATATCCATATTAAAACTTCCCATATTAATCGAATCGGATTATTCGATTCTGATTGTTAAAAAATAGATTCAAATTCGATTCAAATAAGATTTGGCACGAATTTAAATTCAAGCTAGACCGATTCGAAACAAGTTTCTATTCGAATTTGAACTAATTCGATTCAAATTCGCCCAAAAATAACTGGCTTTTGGTCTTGGGTTGGATATTGAATTAATAGTGCAAATATGTTAAATTGTTAAAAGAGTGTTTTCACTTACAAAATTTGAATTTGAATTTCGAATCATAATTAAAAGCATAATTCGTATTTGATATGAAATTTGATTACTAATTTGAATTCTAATTTGTTAAACTGAATTCGAATCTCCAATTTTGTTTTTTTTTCTTCAATCGAATTTCAAGTTTAAGTTAGATATGAATACTAAAAACCCCTTGTCTCAACAACTGATAAAATGATGCGTACACCTCATATTGCTTAATCTAACTCTATAAAAGTTATCGCACTTTAGATCCCGTTCAATATTCTTAATCACTAAACCAACTCATGAGCACGATGCATTTTACTCTTCCAACCGTCACTGTTTATATAGAAATAATACATGTTAATCACATGTGAATAATTTGGGATGTCAATCATGTTTGGATAAAGGGTTGGCGGGTTGACAGGTTGAAATATGCAACACAAACCCGATCAATATTATTATTCATGTTAAAATTTTTGACCCAAACCCACATACACACAATTTGGGTCGATCCAAACATGACCTATTGAACCCATTTTCAACAAAAAATAATTAAAAATAAAATTTATCTAACTTAGGGTCGACAGACTAATATGAGTAATATGAATATTTTTTCTAGAAAATTATTAAAAATCTTGAAAATTAATATGAGTAATATGAATATTTTTTCTAGAAAATTATTAAAAATCTTGAAAATGTGTTGGAAATTACAACTGTATATTAATAAAAGTGGATGTATTAAACATAAATAAAAATATTATTTTTAATAGTTTTATTTAAATACTTAAATGGGTCAAACTGTTTTTATATAAGTCAATCCGAACTCGACCCGTTTATTAAATAGGTTGTGTTAGTCAAGTAATTCCCGACCAATTTAAAAAAACAGGCCATTTTAGTCGACCTAAAACCCCTTTTTCATGTCATAGCCGCTCCTGCTGTAACCAGATAATATTTTAGTTTGCTCACCATGTATAATTTGTGTTAGAATATTTCATTACATGACTTATATTTGTTTTATAGATTGCATTTAAAATTAAAACCACAGTCAAATCCACATCTAGTGGGTTCGAGATGGGTATATTTGAACACTAGTTACATTATTTAATTATAAAAAGGACATAACTGAAATCTGGTGAATATATGATTGTCTTGTTTTATAGATTATTACGTTTATTTCTAAATTGTTATGACTTCAATATGACAATAAATAATAAATAGTTTCAATCTTTATGGGTCCAACTAATATTGTTTGTGATATTAAAACTTACATATAAATCAAATGACATAACTTACATGTTATCAGATAATTTACATGTTAAATCTAATACTTTCGGAAGAACGAGCATTCGAAAACATGAGACGTGTAATACACGGAATCAAATTAAGTAAAAGTCGCATAATATATTTCTACATAATATTTGATAATCAAGAAAACCTAACATGCAATATAAATTCAATTTAATTCCAATTTGAATATCTATTATCTTTAAGGGTATCAAATAAGTCGAGTCGAGTTCGGAAACGGTTAACATCTAAGTTGGTTGAGCTCTATGTCTAAAGCTTGAGCTTAACTCGTTAATAAAATGAGCTTGTTTAAACTAGTCTTTATTCATGCCTGCCTTTACTTTGATTAGTAACAATCATATGGTTTTTTTATTTTTTAATTATTTTCTGTTGAACTTAACCAATCGACAATCTATTATTTTCTGTAGATTCTCAAGCCGATTTAAATAATAATAATAATAAGATGGCATGTGAGACACCCATCAAAAGACACGAAAATGTGGATGCAGAAGAAAACAATCTACTGGAAATTTCCTATAAATAGTAACTGATGTCATCTTGACTTTTGGGGTATGAACATATGATTTTGTAACGCTAATGAGATTTTCTCTAATTAAATCAATATTATTTATTTAACTACTTCAATTCGAACTCATTTTCTCTTATCTTCTTTTCTAATTTTCATCTCTTGATTTTGTAACTATGAAAATGTAAGGGTATTCGGGGCGTTCTTGGGTTCGAGCTTCGGGTAGCTCGGTAAAACACTAGCACCAATGCTTCGGCCTGGGAGATCAAGCTAAGAAATTGGGTTCACAAAGCAGAGGAGAATGTAGGCGTTGAGAGAGGGGCCATCGGTCATATGACCGTTGACTGAATATTTTTAAAATTAAATTAAGCAGTTTTGTTTATAACACTATATTCAACATTTTCTTTACATTTTTTAAACAAAAATATGATTTTTTTTTCTCTTAAATTTTTACCAACAATTTTATGCTACAAGCACTCAAAAGGAATCGAGCAAAAATTCAAAAACCGGTTCAAGCAAAAAGGTCACTAGACTGAGAGGCCATTATGGCCAAAATGATCCAAATTCTCGACCACCACCACCAGGTTATGCTCCCAAACAATCGTATCAATTTCCATATCACCAGCATCATCCTACACAACCACAACTAGACGTGTGCACTCAACTTCAGTCTAGTCAATTCCTGTATTCCTTACAAGATGATAACCCAGCCACATTTTAATTGGCTCTATTTTAAAATAAAAAAGATTTAAATCTCAATTTTGAAAGAACAAATAAAATAAAATCTAGTGACATCGAGACTAATAAGTTCCAATCCTCGCGTCAACATTAGACTAATTTAAGCGTGTTTATTTCCATAAAATTGATGTTATTTCCAAGATAATTTTATAGCCAATGTTGGATCCATCAAATATCATTTTTTTGTGGGGCAATTTTATAAAACGTACAAGATAGATTTCTACTTTGTCTATTTATATCTATTGTTGTTTGTAACATCAAGATATTCCTCATAAATAACGAATATCATAAAGATATGTATATATATCGTACGATAACTTTAGCGGTCATCAGAAGATGCAAATCCCACACTTTTGAATGTCATTACCATATATATATATATATATATATATATTCTCAAAATTGATCTTGTGAGGTTTTATCATTAGTTTTTATGTATTTTATAAAAATAATTATCATTTATTTAAAAGTATTTTACAAAATTCATATTGTGATGTTTTTATTTCTAAGATAATTAAAGGAGATTATATATTTTAAGAACATTACATGAATTTGCCATATTTATGTTAATTGCCACCCTCAAAGGCAAAGTTTGTCTTAGTTAGGTCACCTTTATTTATTTTAACTCATTGGCCAACCTCCAACCAAAAACTCATTTGAAGATTTGTTCAACAATTAATTTAACCTCGCTTTTAAGTTTTAATTAATAAAAAAAAAACACTATATATTAACACGCTAAACAACCAATTATAACCAAAGCCACCCTTCTCACCGACCATCTCCATCAACAGTCATAGTGAACAAAGCCACCCTTCTCACCGACCATCTCCATCAACAGTTATAGTGAACCTATCTAGTCTCATGCCCATGGTTGAGTATCTTTACTTCATGATGCAATCAGTTTTATAGGTAACCTGATCTGTATCAAATATTATCTTGCAAGGTTAGTTGCTTGTGTATCACACAAATGAAACATATATGATTGTTTATTTGAAGAAATATAAAATTATGAATTTATGTGAAAAGATCATTTTAAGTAAATATTTAGCAAAGAAACATATTAAAACATATTTAATTTATAAAGTTTCAGAAGTTTGAAATAACTGAAAAGATAATCATGACTACAAATTTAAAATACAGTCAATTATTTAATACTAGATTTTATCCCCCCGTATTACAGGGATTGTTTTACATTATTCGTTTTTAATATGTATATATGTATATTTGGATTTTAATTTTATTTATTGTAAGAAAGTTAATAATTAATATAGTTGAGGTTTGATGATAAAATGGTTTCACAAATAAATAATATGTTATAATCCGGTTTAAAAGCTATCCGGGTTTGGTGACACCCATTACCAGTTTATTTTCTTTATTATAAAATTGTTTCTTAATTATAAATAATATCTTTTTTTTAATAAAATAGGATATTAATTTTTGGTATATCCCTATTTTATAGGATTTTCATATCAAATATTTTATGAGATTAATTTTTAATATAATGAGATGTTATAACCCATTTAAAAGCTATATGGGTTTGGTGAGACCTTTACCCGTGAATTCGGGTCAAATGCGTGAGAAACCTTTATTTACAAATAAAGCAATCTAATGGGTTGAGAGTATGGTTGTTTTACATTTTTCGTTTTTTAATATTTATTTTTTGGATTTTAATTTTCTTTATTGTAAGAAAGTTAATAATATACTTAAGGTTTGATGATGAAAGGGTTTTATAAATAAATAATATGTTATAACCCGTTTAAAAGCTATCTAGATTTGGTGACCCATGACCTACTTATGTTTTTTACTATAAAATTGTTTATTAATTATAATAATATCTTTTTTTTAAATTAGATATTAAATTTTAGTATATCCCTATTTTATAGGATTTTCTTATCAAATAATTTGTAAGATTAATTTTTAATTTAATGAAATTTTATAACTCGTTTAAGAGCTATCTGGTTTTGGTAGGACCCATACCCATGAATTTGGGTTAAATCAATGAGAGGCCTTCATTTAAAAACTAAGCAATCTGGTGGCTTCCATAAAAGGGGGGAGCGACCACATCGCGACACGTAGGATTTTAGGGGTTTCGCTTATATATATATTGTAGATTATAGTTACTTTAAAATGTAATGTTGCAATTAATACAAATTAATGAAACTTTAAGTTTAAGGGGGTGTTTTGGATTCCTTATTTTACCTCCTTATAGCTTTTCATTAAGTTAAAAAGTTATATAAGTGTAGCTTATGGAGTTTTTCCTCTCACAATATAAGCAACCCCAAACACCTTATTGCTTTTCAAAAAGTTAACAAGTGATAAGTTGGTTAAAATAAGCAATCCCAAACACCCTCTAATTATAATTTAAGTTACTTAATTATAATTGTTAAAATTGGTAAGAGCATATGTGGCATCGTATGTGGACAAGCTAAAATGACGTTATGTATGCATATAATTTTGCTTTAATAGTATAGTAAGAGGTGGATAAAATTTACCTCTCGAGATGCCTGCTACCCGAAACCTAGTCTTAAACTCATCACAAAACCGATTTTAAATATCAAGTAGTCGACTACATTAATATATATTAGTTAATTGTGAAAACCTACCTCTCTCACAAAGTGATAATATTCATTAACTGTACAACTTGTTTTTTAATAATTATGTACAAGTGAGTATTGCATATGAAATTGTTACGTATGTTAATTGTCAAAATCAACTCCTCTCACAAAGTCACAAGCACGTACTCTTCATGGAGGCCTGACTTTTAGAGCATGTTTTGGATTGAGTTTGAAACATGCTTATTGGTTTATTGGTGTTTTCAAAAAGTCAATAAGTTAAAATGTGTTTGATAGTTGCAAAAATCTTTTTTATTTTAGTTTTTTGAAAGTGTTAAAAAACGGATTTCCAAAAACCTCAAATCATAGCTTTTCAAAATGTCTTTTTGAAAAAGCCAATAAGACAATAAATATTTTTCAAACTTAATCCCAAACATGCTCTTACTTACTTTTGTATATATCCCCGTATTCGTATATCTCACTTTAGGAATTCATAGCCAAATTTGAAGCGATTCATATGAAGACTTGACTACAATGTATGTATAATCGTACAAACTCAAACTCCGTCACAACACGCGAGTACAAAAGGTCGTTTAAAATAATTATGTAATTTAATGATTTGAAATTTTTTAACAACTTCAAAAGATTACAGATTATATATTATATTTTCTAAGACTATAACATATTTAGTTTCGGTGCGGGTAAATGAGTGTGAATAATAAGGCAGGTATTAACTAACACTTTACACATCCGAAAGACACGAGTATTTTTATAACTACTTCGATATCCAATCTCATATTCTAATACTTCTCCTATTAGCCACTATTTGATTTGTGTTTGGATAAATTTCGTTTGATGTGATCCCTAGCCATCGCCTTCCCCTCATTTCCCCACATATGACAACCATGCCCTCTCTTTCCACTTTCGCCATAAATCAGCCTATGTTACTTGTTGGTGTTGAAAAAATCGTGGAAATGTATATTTGAAATCAGCGAGCGTGTTCACTAAATTTGAATGCAAATAACCATATGTAGTTATTATTATTAATATAATCGTTATTTATTTACACGAGAATAATACAATTAAAACATATTTTGCTGACAAAGTATCAAGACTTGTACTATTCTCGTGCTCTAAAGCTAGACTTGTAAGTCGTATACATTTGTATGCTGTACGTATATGGTTCATATGTAAATGTGTTAATATTTCACATAATTTTGTCAGTTTATGACATGAACACATGGTTCATGTTATGGGAAAAAGGACGTGATGTCACACATGTTGTTTGTTTCACATCCTAACAAACTCGTAGATAATTTATGAGGCTAAATCCCCAAAACATGAAACAATATTTATTTACGTTTTAAGTTAATTAAATATTAATTTAAGACAAAAAGATGATAACATATATAAGACTTAACCGCATAAATAATCCACATATTATTTCTTGTAATCACACAGTTGAAGTCTTGATTAAAAATATTAAGTTTTAAGTTACATGATTTTTCATTTTAGAGAATTTTAGGATATGGCATTGTGTTAAATTAGCTTTAACTAACTTCAAATAAATTAAGCGTTTTGCGGTCGTGAACCGATACGAATTCAGATGGTATCAACACTGTAGTAGTAGTAGTAATAATAGCTAAAAAAGTTGCGGCCGTGAACCAATGCGAATCCTGTTGGAATTATGGACCGGTTCGGGTAAGTCAATACGGCCAACCGGGTTATGACCCGTAAGAGTTACACCGTGAGGTAACGAACCATAAACCCGCTTAAGTTAGTTAACCGGGTTAGACACTTTAACGAGATAAAATTACATGGAACGGGCTTTGGAGCAAGACATGGACTTATTGGCCCATTATGTTTATAACTAATTAGATTAGTTAAACCTAATTGAGGGGTTATAAATATATGATATTTTATAACCTGAATCTAATCCTGACAAGTCCATCTCCTTCTTCCTCCACCCTAGTTGCCGGCCACCTGCTCCACCGTCGCTGCTTCACCGCCGGTGCATAACCAGCCGCCGCCACTTGTCCGCCGCTGTCTGCCGGTGCCACCGCCACCTGCCGCCACTGACCAGTCGCTATCCGCCGCCGATGGCGCCTCCAGCCGCTGCCGCACACCACCACCGTTGCCGTTGCCGTTGTGCACCGCCACCGTTGGTTGTTGATTTCGTTGTGTCACCTAGCTCGGTTCGTTAGCCTTCGGTGTCTCAACCGGTTATTTATTAACCGAGGTAAACTTAAATATATCGTTAGTTTAATTATATATCTATTTACTCGTACTCGTATTGTCTGTAACCGGATCCTGTCGGGTTTAGTTTCAGTGCTGATTAATTATATCCATTCCACTGCGTATAACTATAATTAATAAGATTAATTATTATTAACCACGTTTATTGAACCGGTTTTAATAAACAAAATTTTAACTGATCACCACTAAAACCCAACAGTGGTATTAGAGCCTTAGTTACAACATACGAGTCGAATCCGGTATTTTCACCGGTTCTACATCATAAACTTCAAGGTAGTTGACGTTTTTTATCTATATAAAATATTAGGGCAATTTTAGTTTGGTCAAAATTTTATTTATTTTATTTGACCAAAGTACTGCCTGACTTATTTTCCGTTGAATATGTAAATCTGACCCGACCTTGTTTGTTTGGTTGAATGATTTTATTTTTGCCATATGGATGGTTCAAAAGTTGTATTTAGTTTTTGGTTTTATTTTATGGTTTTTGGCCATCTTGATGGTTCAAAATTGGAATAGATAGGGTTTAGTTTTTCATTACTTGTATTAGTGTAATTTTGTAATGAAGAAGACCCGAAGGAAACCGAGTACGATCTCATGGAGTTCTTGAAGTCAGTGGGAGTTACCAAAGATGACGGGAGGCACCAAGAGTTCATCCTTGTGGTTGTTTTGTGTTGTGACCCCTTGACCCGATTGATCTTGCTAATAGGCTCTAGCAAGATCAATCACTAATCATGGCCATTTAAGATTTACATATCTGTTTGCTATTTTGGTTGCTTGCTTGATTATAATAGGATTATAATACCACCAACCTAATACCAAATATATTAAAATAAATTAACCAATCAAGTTTTGCAAAATTAAACTAAATTTAATTTTCCATAACTAATAACTTAATAGGTAAAACTATTAACTTAAAATTGGTTGGTATTATCGCGACAAACTTAGTTTTAATAGGTTATATAAAACTAAGTGTCCTGAGAGATGAAAGGGTTCATCAAGTTGTCTCGATCAATAAAGTAAAACTGGACTTTTACTCTATTCGGTAATATTTAAAATTAATCCCAATTTAAATCAATAGTCTATGCCATCCTACTATAAGTCACACTTGAGGCATACTGCGAAACTTCAAGTGTTTGGAGCTACAGCACCGCACTTGATTTCTAGCCTATCCCTTCAAGGTGAAAGGGTTCCATTGACACATCCGGCTCTTTCACAAGTGACTATACTAGGGCGACTATTACTTTACTCTCTTGTTACGTGCTACAGCTATATGGAGACTAAGGTGGGCATAGATGAGGCTAAACGTATCTACTTAGGAAAATGTGTCTTAATGGGCCTCATAAACGAGAGTTGTGCTCTATCCACAATTGGCAATCATTGTCTGTCTGCCTAACCACTTACTAATGTTGTGTGCTACAACTGCCATTAGTAACTGGAAGCCAGAGTCTCAAGCTCCTATTTACTAATGTCATTGAGTCATTAATAATAGGATTAAAAAACATCGAAAATACTAATAAAATTTACTTTTGCTTAATTGAACAGATGTCTACTGATAATAACTCCTCGTTCACTCTCAAGGCTATCCTTGAGAAAGAAAAGTTGAATGGCACCAACTTTCTTGAGTGGCACTGCAACATGGGACTCGTTCTCAAGATGGCAAAGAAGCACTATGTTCTCGATGGACCTGTTCCAACCGAGCCTGAAAACAATACTGCTGATGCCAAGAGGGTTCTTGACAAGCATACGGATGACTCGGCTGAAGTCGCCTGTATCATGCTAGCCACCATGTCTTACGAGCTTGCAAAAGGCTTGAAAGATTTTGGTGCCTATGAGATGCTTGAGCAACTCAAGGGCATGTTCCAGAAACAAGCCCGTTAAGAACGCTATGACACCATGAAGCAGCTTATCACCTGCAGAATGGAACAGGGATCACCTGTTAATGCGCATGTCGTCAAGATGAAAGGGTACATCGAACAACTAAGGAAACTTGATTATCCCCTGTCATATGAAATGGCAGCGGATTTCATCCTGAACTCTCTTCCCAGCTCTCACGACCAGTTCGTAATGAATTTCAACATGAATGGTTGGGTGAAGACAGTGCCGGAGCTTCGTGGAATGCTCAAGACGGCTGAGATGAATATTCCCGCTAAAAACAATCAAGTTCTTATGGTTCGATCTGCTGGTGTCATCAAGCCTAAACCCAAGAACCGGGGTCATAACGGTAAAGGCAAGAAGAAGGTTACTGTTGCTGCCAGGAATGCCACCAACACTAACAAAGGTGTTGCAAATGTAACACCGCCGCCTCCTGAGGAGCGCCAGTGCTACAAGTGCAACAAAATGGGACACTGGAAACGTAACTGTCCCGACTACCTTGCTGAGCCGAAAAGGCTGAGGACCAATGGTAAAAGCTCCTCTAAAGGTATTTCTGTTTACATTATTGAACTTTTCACTGTCTCTAGCGACACATGGGTATTTGATACCGAATGTGGCTACCACATCGTTAATGTCTTGCAGAAGCCTAAAAACTGGAAGAAGCTGAAACAATGCAGCATGGAACTCATCGTTGGAGGTGGGAAGAGAGTCCCGGTTCTTGCAACTGGCACATCGTTTTGCTTGTCCGTCTGGCCTTGTAGTTACTTTGGATAACTGTTTGTTTGCACCTGGTTTGACCAGAAACATTATTTCAGTTTCTTTATTATTTGAACAAGGATTTAAGTACGTTTTTAATAGTAATGTTATTTCTGCCTACTTGAATGATATCTTTTATTTTGAGGCTAAACCTCGAAATGGTATTTATGAGGTTGATGTTCAAATAAACAATAATGTATATAATCTTTCTAAACGTATCAGATCTTGCATCAATGATACATTTCTATGGCATTGCCAACTTGGCCACATAAGCAAGGCATGAGTCAAGAGACTCCAATCCAAAGCGATTCTTGAATCCACAGGACCGGACTCTTTTGATGATTGCGAATCTTGTTTAGCTGGCAAACTCGCCAAAGGCTCCTTCACTTATAAGAAAGAACGAGCAAAGGATCTGCTGGGAATCATTCATACTGATGTATGCGGTCACTTCAGAACCATGTCTAGGAATCATGAAAGATACTTCGTTTCTTTTATTGACGATTACAGTCAATATGCCTATGTGTATCTCATGAAACACAAGCATGAAACCTTTGAAAAGTTCAAAGAGTTTCAAAACGAAGTGGAAAACCAACCCAGGAAAACTATTAAAATGCTTCGATCAGATCGAGGCGAAGAGTATCTCAGCTCAGAATTCATACATCATCTAAAAGAGCGTGGAATTGTTTCACAACTCACTCTACCCGGCACACCCCAACACAATGGCGTGAGCGAGAGGAGAAATCGAACCTTGCTAAACATGGTCCGATCAATGATGTGTAGAACTAACTTGCCTCACTCCTTTTGGGGCTTTCCCTTTTGACCGCCGCCCACATTGTCAGTCGGCTCCAACTAAAAAGGTGAGTAAAATCCCATATGAGATATGGCATGAGCGAAAACCCAATTTGTATTTCCTTAGAGTATGGGGATGTGATGCTTATGTCACTAGTGATTTTGACAATAAGCTCGATCCTCGCGGCGTAAAGGTTGTTTTCGTCGGATACTATAACCAAAGCGGATATTATTTCTTCCATCCTGATACAAATGTGATTTCTATCAGAAGGAAGGGCCACTTTCTCGAGAAGGAAATTCTCGATCGAGGAACTGGAGATAATATTGTCGATCTTGAAGAAATTCAAGAACTACAAACTACCGCTGAGGAAGTTGGAACGTCTGATCAACAAGTTGTTGCTGATACATCGGACACGAACACAAGCGTTCGCAGAAGTAATACGACTCGCGTACCAAACTCTAAATACCTATGGCATCTAGATGGTCCTGAGGTCCTCTAGTAGCCGAGTCAAGCGACGAACCTACTAATTATAAATCTGCTATCTTAGATCCGGAATCTAAGAAATGGCAAGATGCCATGAACGCCGAGATGCAATCTATGCGTGACAATCAAGTCTGGAACTTGGTTGAGCTACCCCCCCGGAGTGTCGGGCAATAGGGAGCAAGTGGATTTTCAAGAAGAAAACCGACATGCATGGAAATGTGCAGACTTATAAAGCACTGCTAGTCGCGAAAGGTTTTACTCAAACTCAAGGTATTGACTATGATGAAACTTTCTCGCCCGTTGCTATGACTAAATCGATAAGGATATTACTTGCCATAGCCGCGTACTATGACTACGAGATATGGCAAATGGATGTCAAAACTACTTTTCTTAATGGACATCTTTCTGAAGATGTCTATATGGTTCAGCCTAAAGGTTTTGTCGATCCTAAATATCCTAACAGAGTGTGCAAACTGAATAAGTCCATTTATGGAATTAAACAGGCATCTTGCAGCTGGAATCTTCATTTTGATGAGGAAATCAAAGAGTTTGGTTTTATCATAAATGAAGATGAGCCTTGTGTTTACAGAAAGGCTAGTGGGACAACACTATCATTCCTCATCCTGTATGTGGATGATATACTGATCATTGGAAACAACATCCCTATGCTTAAGGAAGTTAAGAACTGGTTGGGCTCTTGTTTCGCAATGAAAGATCTTGGTGAAGCTGCTTATATTCTAGGAATTAAGATCTACCGAGATAAGTCTAAGCGGCTTCTAGGGCTGAGTCAAAGTACATACATAGAAAAAGTAATGGCATGCTTCTTTATGGACAACTCTAAGAAATGAGCTCTCCCCATGGCTAAAGGAACCGTGTTGAACAAATCGCAATCTCCGGCAACGGACATTGAAACTAAGCATATGCAAGCGATTCCATATGCTTCAGTGATTGGTTTTATCATGTATGATATGTTATGTACTAGACCTGACGTCTCGTATATGCTGAGCATGACTAGTCGATTTCAGCAGAACCCTGGCATTGCCCACTGGACTGCTGTGAAGAACATTCTGAGGTATCTGAAAAGACATGTTCTTAGTGTTTGGAGGAGTGGAAGAAGAGATCACTGTAAGGTATTACACTGATGCTAGGTTCCAGAATGACCGAGATGTTTCTCGCTCACAATCTGCTTGAATGAAGAAATTCATAGCCCACCTCGATCTGGTTCCAAGTTTTCTGAAACCGATCGACGTAATCTGTGAAAAGACAGGAACCAATGCTCAAGCCAAAGAGCTCAGATGTCATCAAAGGGACAAGCACATTCTAAGTAAGTTCCACTATATACAGGATATACTGGAACGGGGAGACATCATAATAAGCAAAGTAGACACAGATCAAAACCTAGCTGACCCGTTCACTAAACCGATGACTCAGGACAAGCATGATCATCATAGAGATGCTATCGGTCTTAGATTAGCTAGTAGTTTGTTTTGATTTAGTATTTGGATGTGTGAACATTTTAAACAGTTATATTTTAAGTTCTCTTTTGATTTAATGGTTAAATGCGAATGCTAAATAATATAACTGTGTTCGATTTTAATACGTTTAATCCATGAATATTGTATTCTAAATTATCCGTAGTCGGTCAGACTCGTCGGAACAACTCTGAATTAAAACTATTCTGACTTTGGACTCAAGGAGTTGACTTACAAACTCACAGATGGATGTAACTCACATCAAATCATCTTCATGGATCTTAGTCATAAGATGTTTTGATACTGGCATACTCATTTAGTATCCTTAGACCTGAGATACATATTAGAACTTTCGTTTACTAAAGGTTATTCTTTGATCAGTGTCAACCGCTATCGCGTAACTGCCAGCTATAAAGGCATTGGTTGGGAATAATCTGAAGTTCAGTGGGAGTTGTACGTATTCAAGATGGGATTCTGTACTCTTACATGATATGTAACAGTTAGACATCTTGGCGCCCTCGTTGATTCAAACTGGTAAAGTGTGAGGCCTCACCCAAACTAACTGTGTGTTTGATTGGACCACTTTGACTCTAGATAGAGAACTATAATGATTGAACGCCATATGAGATTGAACCTGATCCATGTCTCATTGTTCAATTGATGTCTTATACAGAAAGGATAGATGACAACGATTACCATAAATTCGTTATCTTGCAATAGTGTATTCCAAGATTATTTTGGTTAATGAATTTAAAATGTTATAACCTGTTGGGGGCAGCGATGTGTAGCTAGAGCACCGCTGGCTGTCAGTATTGAGTAACTTAACCGGAAACCGTACAAGTGGGATACTGTTGGAATTATGGACTGGTTCGGGTAAGTCAATACGGCCAAACAAGTTATGACCCGTGAGAGTTACACCGTGAGGTAACGAACCATAAACCCGCTTAAGTTAGTTAACCGGGTTAGACACTTTAACGAGATTAAATTACATGGAACCGGCTTTGGAGCAAGACATGGACTTATTGGCCCATTAGGTTTATAACTAATTAGATTAGTTAAACCTAATTGAGGGGTTATAAATATATGATATTTTATAACCTGAATCTAATCCTGACAAGTCCATCTCCTTCTTCCTCCACCCTAGTTTCCGGCCACCTGCTCCACCGCCGCTGCTTAACCGCCGGCGCATGACCAGCCGCCGCTGTCTGCCGGTGACGCCGCCACTGACCAGTCGCTGTCCGCCGCCGCCGACAGCGCCTCCAGCCGCTGCCGCACACCACCACCGCTGCCGTTGCAGTCGTGCACCGCCACCGTTGGTTGTTGATTTCGTTGTGTCACCTAGCTCGGTTCGTTAGCCTTTGGTGTCTCAACCGGTTATTTATTAACCGAGGTAAACTTAAATATATCGTTAGTTTAATTATATATCTATTGGTTGACTCGTACTCGTATTGTCTGTAACCGGATCCTGTCGGGTTTAGTTTCGGTCCTGATTAATTATATCCATTCCGCTGCGTATAACTATAATTAATAAGATTAATTATTATTAACCACGTTTATTGAAGCGGTTTTAATAAACAAAATTTTAACTGATCACCATTGAAACCCAACAAATCCGGCCGATATGAACGATAGGGATGTCAATCGTGTTGGGTTGAGATTCTTCAACCCTAACCTAACCTAACCCATATATATATTCGGGTCGGGTCGACCCACTTAAATTCGTGCAGTGTTCGGGTTGTGTATCGGGCCAACTCATTTTGCGTTCGTTTGTTAATAAACAATTAATTACTCTTATTTATATAAAACATTTTAGTAATTTATGATACATATAATTGTACTTGTGTATTTATCTCTCATTCTCAACAACCAAGCTTGGCTTACATATTTAGATCAAGACAAGAACAGTAGAATGATAATATTAAGACAAAAACAGTAGAATGATATAAATAGAGAATAGACATTTAATACTAACCAACTAAAAATGTTGGAAATGAAAAGTAGTTTAAAATAAATTAGTTTTAGTTTTAGAAATGAATAGATATATAAAAAAATTAAAAATTAAAGTATTTAGCTTTCAAATTTAGCAACTCTAATCGCTAAAATTAAAATATTAACTTTTCTAAAATTCTTAAAAGGATTAATAGGTCAACTCGTCTTTTACCGGGTTAGGTTTGGGTTGATCCATTTTTTAAGTGGGTCGGGTTAGGGTTGACCTGTTTATGAAAACGGGTCGTGTCAGCCAACCCAAATCCTATATTTTCATGTCGGGTTCGGATCGTGTTTCGTGTCGTGTCAGGAATTGTCGCCCCGTAATCAACAGTGTAGTAATAAAAAAAATATTTAAAACAAAACATAACAAGAATAAAAAAATGGTGAACCAATCAGGTGTCGTTAAATGGACCAATAGGCCAGTTACGGCACCAAACAACCAATTTTAAACTATAAAAGATTAGAAGTAATATTCTTTTACCCTTGCTAGCTAAAGCATTCACTAATAAAAATGGAACAAATTGCTTTTGTGGCTAATGTGGTTTAGGTCTAATAGTCCTTTCTGTCAAAAATGATACTTTTGGACGAATAATCTAATGGCGTTTAAATGTGTTTGCGTTTTGACCATTAAGACTAACTCCATCCATTATCTCCCTTAAATGAGGGAGGATAAATAATCTTAGTCAAATACATCAATTAATGCACACTTTACACATACACATTCGGAGAGAGAAAAAATACAAGAACCTTTCATATTAGTATTCTACTATTTAAGATTTAAAGTTTTAAACAATAGTTTATTGAAATTACCAGCAAACAATTGGGTTATTAGCATGCATTAACTGGTTGATCAGATTTAATGTTGTGAACTTGTGAACTTGTGATCTTGCAATCTTGCTCATAAGGCTCTGAACATCTAAAGCGTTAAAGCTGATTTGGCAAAGCTTAACGAGTGGAACACCACTCTCGTCATGAATTAAGAGGCGTTAAAGGCAAGATGAGTTAAAATGTTAATGAGCTTTAAAATCCTCTACACTCACACACAATAATTTAAAAATCGTATTTGAATTGAATTGAGGAGGATTAAGCGATGTTAAACTATTTCTTTCAGGAGAGATGGAGTAAAAAAGAGTATATAATACACCCACGTAAATTTAAGCAACATGAATGTATACCCATGGCGTAAAAAAATCAAAAAAAAAAAAATCTTGGGTTGTTAGTGTTGGGTTATGAAGGCCTTTGGGACGGTGTTATTAGGAGGCCCGGTTTTGGTTCCTAATTATGTTTAACCCTAATATTGTTTATTATATATATTCCATCATGTAATTGTAATCTTCGTTCTGAGCTAATAAGAAAACCTAGTTGCAGCCCGTGGACATAGGTCCCCTCGCGGGGACCGAACCACGTTAAAATCTTGTGTGTTTATATTTTCGTTTATGCGTGTTTATCGTTGTGCATACATGTGTTGTTTCGCTTCCACGCACCGCTTTGTTCCTAACAAGTGGTATCAGAGCTTTGCCTCGTTGAACACATGGTTTTGCACTAAGACGATTCACAAAGGGTTGGCGTGGTCGGTGAGGATAGCTGATGAAAGAGCCAGAAATCACCAAAGCCTTGAAGCTGCCGCAAGTTTCTTTTTCTTGTGATCGTTGATTTGAGCCTTAGCCCCGCTAGGGTTTTTTGTTTGGAGTCTGATCGTTCGAAGAAGATCCGTCGCAACATAATCACTGTGGTCAGGTAAGTAGCGTGTGGGTAATTTTGGATTGTACCGGCAACCGTAGCTGAAGAATTAACCTAAAGAAAACCTTTAAGTTCGCTGGGTTATTGTATGGATTGGTGTAGCTGGTGTTTTGTGAGGAGAAGGGTTGGTGGTCGGAAGATTGGTGTCGCCGGTAATCTGGTTCAAGTGATCGGCGAGTTGTGATCAAAGAAGGGCGACATGGTACAATGAATAAAGGTCATGTATTATTTCTTCTTGGGGTGCGTGTAGGAAGGATTTAAGTTTTCTTTATGTTTGTTAGTGCTGGTTCTAACGAGAAAGAAATGGAGTTTTGGTTATTCCTTATTTCTTTTAGTTTTTAGTAACAACAAAAGGGAAAGAAAAAAAGCTTAAAACCTAAGAGGTGGTTGATAAAGATGCATTTTATTTTCTAAGTTTGAATTTGACTTTATCAACCGAAAATTTAAGGAACCGGTTTATGTCAAAATTCAGCGTTCGGGTTCAGATTTGTCTGCATGAGATCAGTCTAAGGTAACTATTTACATTTTATTTATAGTTAATTGATTACCGGTTATTGCAGGAGCAAATCGGTTTGTTTGACAGTGTTCAGTAGAACAGCCGTCAAGTTCAGGCTCGTGCCATTGCTGTGTCTGTTCACTGTTTTCAATCTGTCCTTGTTTGTTATCGTTATAACTGAAGACGGGATGGTTGTGATCGGAGTGTTCATCGGTTAATGATTTGGGTTGGTTGGTTTGTCAAAGGGAACTTGGATGTGGTACTGACATGGAATAAACCTGGAGAAAATGGAACCAACAGGTGTACTGGTGACGACATAAGTGAGAAAAAAAAGTGGTTAGTGGCAAGTCGTGTGAACTATTGCCCGTTTGGATGATCTTTTGGTTAGGGTTTGCGTTAACTGGTCGTGTGTGCGATCATAGAACACTTGGTACCGCTTGCTTTCCATGAAATTTCTACTACTGTTATAACTGGTTGCCTATTAGCTGGTCTAGAATTGTGATTGCTACTTGTCTGTTTGGAACTGTGAAGGTATTTTATGTTCGTTAGTGATTAGTGGTACAACATTTGAGAGGATCAGGATCTTGTGTTGGGTAAAGTTATTTGCCAGGGAAATACGATTGGGGTTCATCTCTTGGAGTGTTGGTGTGGCATGGATTGAGATAACAAAGACAGTGGGAGCTGGACATAGGCGACTTGGTAGGCTGCAAGGAGGTGGGACATTTGAAGAGTCGATGTCAAAAGGTTTAGAAGAGAATGTATCTGGGGTTGATGCATTGAGACTCAATGAAAGCGGTGAAGACTCTTGGGTTCAAGATTCTGGTATGTTTTATTTCTTGTTACTCACTTCAGTGAAGCATTGGTGAATCTTTTAGTTAAAGACTTTGGAAGATACGGTCTCTGTATCATCGGAAAAAGTGAACCAACTTTCGAGTTATAAGTTCTTGGCTCGCTGAATTGAGTAGAGCTAAGGGGTTTCAGTTTGCAGACATGAAGCCTAGAGCCACGGGGATGTCAGCTTGAGCGTATTCGGAGGTCTGAATATGTCTAGGGTTTTGGTAACAGTGGGAGCATGCGGTGTGTTCTAGGTTTGTTTCCAAAGGGGCATTGGTTTAGAAGACCGGGAATTCGAATGTGAAAATTTCTCCTGGTGTAGTCTGCTGATTTGGAGAGTGTTTATCCTCTGGAAGTCTTTGGAGCCAGTAGTGTGAGTAAGTGAGGGCCGGTTAAGATTGAGGATGAGCCATTGGCGGATTTTGACATGACTGGGTCGTGATGACCGAATTGGAGCTCTCGGGAGCTTCAATGGGCCTTTTAGGTAACTGATGAGAAGGGCCGCTGCAACTAGGGTGGATTAGTGGAAATCTTAGCTTGTTCCTAGGGAACTGGAGGCTTGAAGAACTTCTGTTGTTGAAGTTTTAGCTTGTTCTTGGAATTGGAAGCTTGGTAGATTTCTGTTACTGAAGATTACTGACGTTACTGGATGATTGGGATTATTATTTGCTTGGACAGCGGGTTGGAGTTTATCGCAAGGCCTTCAAGTGGGAGATTGTTGGGTTATGAAGGCCTTTGGGCTGGTTTTATTAGGAGGTCTGGTTTTGGTTCCTAATTATGTTTAACCCTAATATTGTTTATTATATATATTCCATCATGTAATTGTAATCTTCGTTCTGAGGTAATAAGAAAATCTAGTTGCAGCCCGTAGACGTAGGTCCCCTCGCGGGGACCGAACCACGTTAAATTCTTGTGTCGTTTATATTTTCGTTTATGTGTGTTTATCGTTGTGCATACGTGTGTTGTTTTACTTCCGCACGCCGCTTTGTTCCTAACATGTTACTTCTTTCTTATACTTAGTAACTCAAATTAAATGTTGCCATCTTCTCATATATTATTGAAAAACCCGTATAAAAAATAATAAGTTGAATGTCTTACTTCACTAAATAAAAATTCTTACTAAAAACCAGCAAGATGTTAAACCATGCAAGGAACGCCATGTAAAACCCTAGGCACACCATACTTTTAGTATTAGAGCGTGTCCGGCCATTGCTTCATGCTTGAATTCTAATAGTAATAGCCGTTATCGACACAAGAGACTTCGTTATCGAAGATATTCACGTTTTGTTGGTTTTTTCCAACGAAAGAAATGAATGATATTACTGATATATAGATTATATGACTGAGATAAAAGTCGTCAAAATATTGATAATTTTATACTACAGCTATATATAGTCAATGGTAACATCAAAGGATTGATATTTGAATTAGCACACATGTTCTTTTTTGCTTTATGGTTTTGCTACTAGGATGCATTTTGCGCTTATCTCTAATTTTTGTGTTATGGACAATCGAAAGATAATCTAATAAAATATTATACCGAATATTCTAAGGGTGTGACATGGAAAAGCTTACGTTCAGTTTTAATTTAGGAAATCTTATGACGTATGAAAATATACCTAGATTTTAGAATTCAATATGGGTATTGAAAAAGATTGACCATGCCCTATTTCAAGGTTTTCAAACACTTTTTACTAGGATGCTCATAGGTTCGGTTTCTGGTTTATTCGGTTTGAAAGGTTTTTGGTCGAAACCAAAAATTGAACCCAACCCAACTTGTAACAGTTTTCGATTTTCGACTAAATAACTCTTTTCTTATACCACTATATTCCTTATTGGATTGGGTTGGGCTAAAGTTGTAATTGACTAGGGTAAATGACAAAACTAAAAAAACCATTGTTTGATATTTGGTTTGTACTAAGTTAGAATTTCTATAAAACCAAAAACCCAATACGGTCTCAACCAAAAACCGAAACCGAAACCGAAAATCCAATATGTAATTCGACTCGTTTTAAACGGTTTCCATTCATTTGGCTTTCAGTTTAATCAGTTTGAAACCAAATAATTAACATCATTCGGGATCTTAGTGAAATATTGGGCAGAAACCATCGTGGGCTATTCATCTATATAGGCTCAACCTTTTGGTCCGTACAAAGACAACACACAACTCCACAAGAACACTAAAGCCCAACAGGATTAAACTAAAGCTCAAAATAAAATTAATTGTAAGTGTAGCAGCTAAAAATTTACGTGTGAACAAAAACACTATGTTATAATTAAAATGTTAAAAATTTAAACCGAAACATCTAAATTAATTGAGAACTTGATAATTATGTTATAAATTATAATTACTCTCTAGTTTATATAACCAAGTGGCAAGTTTTATATATCGGTATTTCGCCTCGAATGAATAATCAATAAATAGTTTGTTAAACAAATTAATGTATATGCTAAATTACGTTACTTCATTGTTCAATTTATCATTAATAATTATTTTTAAATACATAATTATCAATTATTAGTCTAGGATTGCAATACTCTTAAACATGACTCTTTTGGACGTTTAAACTCTTTTAAACTATATGATTATTTGCGTAACTCGTTGTATGACCTTAAGATATATATCACTAGCAATATTAATATACTCATATTTGGACATACAATAATCACTAGGCCAAAGTGATAATGGTAACCAAATTCATCTTACAACTTATTTGTGCATCTTAATATCTTATGTTTGTAGTGTTGTATAGGATGTTAAGATATTTTTCGGTCAATTACTCAGTTAGGTCATTAGGACATGGGCTGATAAGATATTTTTCGGCCACTACGAAATATGATGGCATCCGTAATTTTTTATATTTTATTTTTTTTATTGTGTAGTCTTAACTTTTATGTTAACTAGACATTAGGAGACTTTTATAGAGTTAGGACAAAACACAAACTTTTTAATATGAAATTGATAAATATATTACACTTTCAGAAAAATATCAATTACCATCTTCATTTCTTGACATACATGTCAATCACAATCATCTCTAGTAAAACATATATTTAAAATTTAGACATAAAAGTAATCACTAGGCCAAGGTGATAATGGTGTTACATTTTGATAGCCAGACTTTTAATAGTGTCAGCATCTAGAAATCCAGAAGTATACAGTATCACTCGTTTTCGTATAGAAAAATTTTTCCACCGATGTCACACATCCACTAGAAATAAATAAATAATAAAATAATTACTGAAAATTCTTTAAACATTAAACAAAAAATAAGAATCTTCTGATCTTACAACATTATTGCTAAATCCAAACACACAAAGTTAGGAAATAAATGAAACACAAACTCCTACTATTTGGCAGGCCCTCAAATAGACAAAACATAGCACATTTGTACACCCCTATATGGGATAGACAACATGATGACTTTCAAAAAGTCAAAATTAACTAACACCCCCTTCTTTTTAAATCTTGATCATGGCCTGCAACTCAAATCACTTCTTTAAACTTCATCAATCATCAACCTTTGACTTTTATCTTTGACCAAGTTCATAACTTTTCAACACCCTTTTAAAATCTTGATCCAGTTTTGACTTTTTTTGGTCAAATCAAGAAATGGGCTTGTGCAGTAGCAAAAGTAATAGTGGTGGAGTAAACCCTAATGCACATAAAGCAAGATTTGATGAACCCAATATTATTTACACCAAATCATCACCTCCAGAAGCTCGAGCAGCCCGAATGCCCCCCAGCCCGAAACGGGCTAAAACCGACACAATTCTTGGAAAACCATTTGATGATGTGAAGCAGTATTACACAATGGGGAAAGAATTGGGTAGGGGTCAGTTTGGTGTTACATATCTTTGCATAGAGAAGTTGACCGGTCAAAAGTACGCGTGCAAGTCGATATCGAAGAAGAAACTTGTGACGAAAAGCGATAAAGATGATATGCGAAAGGAGGTTCATATAATGCAGCATTTGAGTGGGCATGCTAATATTGTGGAGTTTAAGGGGGCTTATGAAGATAAGCAATCTGTGCATTTGGTTATGGAGGTGTGTGAAGGGGGTGAGCTTTTTGATCAGATAATTGCGAAGGGACATTATAGTGAACGGGCTGCAGCGGCTATTTGTCGGTCCATTGTGAATGTGGTTCATGTTTGTCATTTTATGGGTGTGATGCATCGCGATTTGAAGCCTGAGAATTTTTTGCTTTCGGATAGTAGTGAGAAGGCGCTTCTGAAGGCTACTGATTTCGGGTTGTCGGTGTTTATTCAAGAAGGTATTGTTAATGTTTTTGTCTTTGATGTTAGTTAGTGAGCCTTGGTGATATACGTGCGGATACTTAAGCTAAACCGACAGGAATAATATGGTTAATCTTGCAAATTGTGAATTAGAGGTTGAAAAGCTCCATGATAGACGGTTACTTGTGAATAAGTTATGACAAGGCAACAAAGCCCGGTCTAGATTGTTACGGCCCGTGTATAAATGACCCGTTTCAGCCCATACAAAAATAGGCCCGTTACCCAATTTGTGCGACATCTCCATCGCCACTGCTAAACTTATTGCGGTAGAGGTGCAAGAGAAAACTGGTTCAGGAACTCGAATCAGTTTGTAACCGGTTTGGAAACGAACCGACCAGTAAGGTTGAAATCGGTTATGTAACCCTATACATTGAAACTAGTTTGAACCCGGTCAAACCCAAGCCGAACCATTTAAATCCCAATTTCAAACTGGTTAAAATCGATTTGACTTTTGGCCAGAAATCGGTTCCATACCGACCCGGTTGACCAGAACTTGGTTTTGACTTTTGTTGACCTAACCCAACCCTGCTTCAACTCGAACCGGTTTGGGCCCAGAACACGATTTGTGCACCTTTAGTAATCTAGTTTTCGGGTTGACGGGTCGAGCATGACTTGAACCGGAAATTTTATTAAATTTTAAGATGAACACTTTAAATTACCTCCAAACTTACCAAAAATGCGAATATATATAAAATAGTTACATTTAAACTAGCAAACTTTATTATGAACATGTGAACAAACAATTGCAGGAAAATCATATCGAGATGTTGTTGGCAGCGCGTATTATGTTGCACCAGAAGTGTTAAAGCGGAAATACGGGAAAGAAATCGACATATGGAGTGCAGGGGTGATGCTGTATATCTTGCTTAGTGGTGTGCCTCCCTTTTGGGCAGGTAATAATGCTTTTTTAACCATCTTTATAAGTATTTATGAATTTTATATAGTCACTTATATTATAACTTTTATAAGTTATAACCCGAAAACCGATAATAAATTGCAGAGACAGAGAAAGGAATATTTGATGCTGTATTAGAAGGATATATTGACTTCGAAAGTGACCCGTGGCCATCTATTTCTCCAAGTGCCAAAAACCTGGTCCGAAGAATGCTCACGCAGGACCCCAAGAAGCGTATAACTTCTGCGCAAGTTCTCGGTATGTAAATATGATTACAAAAGCTAAAAACTACAAAATTTTAAACATAACCCGAACGCTGTCAAATGGGTACAGAGCATCCATGGATAAGAGAAGACGGTGAAGCATCAGACAAACCGATCGACAGTGCGGTTTTGTCTCGAATGAAGCAGTTCCGGGCTATGAACAAGTTAAAGAAACTTGCTCTCAAGGTTATTGCAGAAAATTTATCGGCAGAAGAAATTCAAGGGCTGAAATCAATGTTTGCAAACATGGATACTGATAACAGCGGGACGATTACGTATGAAGAGCTTAAAACAGGGTTGGCCCGATTGGGGTCAAAGCTCACAGAGGTTGAAGTCAAACAACTTATGGAAGCTGTAAGATGTTTAGAATGTTGAAAACTTCAAGATTCTTGTTTTTTCGGATACCCTTTTCGTTAAAAGAGTTTTTGCATGTTTCAGGCTGATGTTGATGGAAACGGGTCAATTGATTACATCGAGTTCATTACCGCAACAATGCATCGGCATAAGCTGGAAAGAGAAGAACACTTGTACAAAGCATTTCAGCATTTTGATACTGATAATAGCGGGTATGTAAATTATAAAGTACCCGAATTTAATAGTATTAAATATGATTATGATTGCGATATTTTGGAATTAGATTTATTACAAGAGACGAACTAGAAACAGCGATGAAGAAATATGAAATGGGAGATGAAGCCACCATTAAGGACATAATAGCGGAAGTGGATACCGATAATGTGAGTTCTTTGTTTTCGTTGTTCTCTTAAATGTCGCTCGGTTTTGTTAAAGACTAAAAGTTACAACGGTTGGTTGTTATATTACAGGATGGGAAAATAAACTACGAAGAGTTCAGTACGATGATGAGAAGTGGGACCCAACCGGGGAAGCTGTTCTAATGCGACTTAAACGACAAGTCGGCAACTAGATGGTTACAAAACCAGAACATCAGATCATATTCAGAGTCAAATAATCCACAAGAACAGAGTTTGGTGCATAAGATTTTAAGTCTTGTGGTTGCAGGCTAAATTTTCCATAATTTTTCGAGTACTAAAATCATAAAGAAAGTTTGTATAATCATTGGTGCTGTTTGTTTTTTAAGAGGTAAAATGTCTACAGTCTGCGGACCATATCTGCAAGCATCTCCAGCAGAAGAGGTGGACCAAACCTCTGCAGTCTTTAGTTTCACTTCTACCATATTCACATTATTGTCTTGCTGTATCAACTCGATTCTATAAGAGTTTTGAAATCGTTACTTGCCACCGTAAGTTTCCAACCCCACCAAAAAAAACTAGGTGTGACAATCATGCCGATTAAGCAGGTTGAAAACCATGTAACCCGAACACAACCCGTGTAACATGTTTCGTTTATCTATATGGGTTGTCAAGTCAAAACAGGCGGGTTGGTTGCAAATGAGTTGTAAATGCGTTAAGCAGTTCGCAAATGGTTAACAAACTCGCTGATGGATTAAACTTGTATTATATATGTATTCTGAACATAAGAGGTTGATGAGTTGAGCTATTTAATTCTAAACATAGTTATTAAAAGCCCTCGCTTCTTGTGCCTAGGCCCATTTTTTAGGTGAGGCTCAATAAATGCGCTTCTAGTTCCTAGGTGAGGCGCTCCTGCATTGTCTATGCCAAGAACATGAGAAACTAAAAGCTGAGCAAAAGAAACACAAAGAGTGCTATTGAAACATCGATCTAGGAGAGGCCAAACGTATTATATTGATACATTTGTTATTCAGCTTTTGAAATTACATTTGAATCTTGACTATTTTATAACTTTTGGTACTAATTAGATGATATTAGATGTTAAATAATAGCTTTTTTATTGTAATAGCTTTCTAATCATCTTGGTTTCGTGGTGTGTGCATTTTTGTACCTATCCTCCGACATGTCACTACGCAAGAGACCAGGCTCTCTTTCTAACTTGTTATTCATCTTTCACCTCTCTTTGTGTCAATAATGGCGATTACGACAAGGGATGCCATTTTTGTGGGGCTCTCTTACTTACATTTATGGTTTTGTTAGGCAATCATGTAATAATCTTTGCAATTGGTTTGACTTCAAGCTGTAATCCCAACTTAAAAGGCACATCCAAACACCCTATATGTATCATTCAATTATTTTCTTTTTCTTTTTTTTCATCCTTTCTTTTTAAACAAATTTTATATTATTTTAAAATGCATAATGGCTCATGATGCACGAATGGAAACGGACGATTAAAGTTCGTTAGCTCTGTACCAGCATACATGTTAAACCGGCCCGTGAAACTTACACTAGACAAAGACATTGATCTGCAAATATCTAATCACCAGCATTGTTTTCTTCAGAAAATATGAGGTGTAATTGTATAACTTCAAAGTTTATATTTCATATAAATTTGCCAAAGTTATGGTTTCTTGATTAAAAAATGGTGATATAATTATATTATTTAGGTTGGCTTCACAAATGAAGTAAAGGTGCTTGCTTTAGATCTTGAAATCTTTAACAATGCCTGGAACTCACTTGATATATCTCAAGCGGAACTCAATAGCACGATGTACAAGTCACATATAATGCTTATGAGCTTCCAATGGGAGGCTGAAGAAAACCACTAATGTACCCCGGGCAGATTACGGATAATCTGGGGGTTAAGTAATGTTTCTCACGAGGGTTAGGTCCGGCAAAGAAGGATGTTCTTCAGATGACCTGCAAAACCGACACCGTGAGCTCGTCACTGAGAAGGGGGGGTTCCTCCTTGTGACCACCCTCCGGCGTGAGAATCAGACTAGATTGCTCTGAATATAAGTGTATATTGAGAGAAATAGCTAGTGAAGGTAAAATACCAGATGATCATACCGTTCCAAGGTGTTGGAGTATTTATAGCCGAAGGTAGGTTTCCAAGCAGGTACAGCCAGCTGTATAATATTCCTGTTCTACCAACTATGGGCTACGCACGTGCCATGCTGGTTGGTGGGTAGGCAGCGGCTGATAGTGACAAGGCCGGCTGTGTACTGTTCCCTTTCCACCAACTGCAGGCTATGTGCGTGCCGCGACAAGGGTTGGTGAGTAGGCAGCGGCTAATAGTGACAAACAGTACTAGAGCATGCTCCTCGTACTGTTTGTCGGTGAGCTGTCACCCTGTGATTGGTTCATGGGCTGCTTTGGTCAGATCTTGTCTATTTTGTCCATACCTTGGCAGGTATAGTACAAAAGATCTTCCAGAAGCATACAGACTGGCTCATTTGGGCGGGAGTATTCCCGCCTTGCTCATTCCTTCAGGTGACACTGAATTATTGAGTGCCTTGTGCGTGTAGCCTTGCTATTAGTGCGGGTAGCCTTCCCTGATGGCTTGTATCCGCAGCTGCGGGGACAGGCGGGATACTTCACCATTGGGAGGCTTTCCCTGCGGGAACAGCTGGCGTACTGCGCGTAAGGTCTTCATCTCTGAGCATGGTGGGTCCTGCGGAACTAGTTGGTCCTTGCGCAAACGTCCCTCTTCAAGGTGAGTCTTGCGGGTCCAACTGGGCTCTGCTGGGACCTACCTCTTCAAGTCCCCCCAGTCCAATGTTCTTCTCATGAATTGTTAATAAGTGAGGTGAGCTTTGGACTTAATCAAGGGGTTTTGAAAAGTATTTGGTTTTAAGGTTGTCCGTGGGGATTTTTCCCGCGGTTTCCCTAATGTCACGCAGAAATTCCCGACTTTTCTGCTTGATCTTTGGGTATGATGCGGGTAGGTGTGTAACCTCCTCGCAAGTCAGGAGCGTTGAGTTCCACTTGTGTAGATTCTCCATGAGGTTTTGGTAGTTTTGAACATAGTGATCAATTATGTTAAAACAACCAATTCCATCTTGGAGCTTCAAACAATCTAGTTCTCGACGTTCCCACTATGCGGGGATGTTATTCCCGTTTCCGCAAGCATGGCCCAGAAGATCCTTCTTGGTTTCAATTCCCTGCGGAGTGCTAGGTATGTGAAGGGTTTCGCCTTGACACTGTACCCGCACTCGTCTTATAGTTACTTTACTTCCAAGGTATTCCTGGCTTCAATTCCCTGCGGGTGCTAAGTATGTGAAGGGTTTTGCCTTGACACTGTACTCGCACCTGTCTTATAGTTACTTGGTTGCCTAGGTAAGGGGTATTTTCCCGCTTATTTTTGAATCTTTTTAAAATTCGAAGAGTTGGTGGAAGGATAAGAACAGTCCAAACTATTGAAACGTCGTCCGACGGTTTCTTCTGACAGTGTCAGGACGTGCAGGAAGTTATGGCGACGTGACAGTATATGGTCATTCCAGGCGCTTTTTCAGGCGCGTGGCCGCGAAATTAATGGCACGCGTCCTTTCAACAGCTGTTGCCAGCTTGCTCTTTGCCACGTGTCATAGTTTCATTGCACCTGCGATTTCTCTCTCTTCCGCATTAAATTCATCGCATTAATTGCGATGAGTATATAAAGGGTGAGAGGGTGCACCTTAGTCCACACTTTCTCTTCATCTTCTAAACGATTTCCGGCGAATACTCACTATTCCGTCGAGCATTCTTCTGAAATCGTTGTTCTGTACATTCAAAACATGTCTTCTACCCGTGATTTTGAGGCCACTGCCGAGGAGTCTGAGTTGTTCGTCGAGAACCCGACGTCGACGTCCGAAAAGGACGACAAGAGCACTGCTGGCGAGTGCCAGTGCGCTCTTCCAATTGACCTCTACCAGTACATCGTCCGGAAGTTCATGCTCGAGCCTTTCGAGCCTGAGTTTCCGGAGCCTTATCAGACGGTGTACTGTGCCCCCAAGGGCAAGATAGGGGTGTACGCTGCTTTCTTCGTCTATGGGAATCTGAGGTTCCCATTGACGAAGTTTGTATACCGTGTCTTGGAGAGGCACGGTGTGCATCTGACCGAGGTACACCCGATGGCGATCGCCAAGATCCGCCACTTTGAGTGGGTGTGCCTCATTGTGGGCGTGGAGCCCCACGTTGATCGGTTGATGACCTTCTACTCCTGGAGGTGCATCCAGGGGTAGTAGACCTTGGTCAATCGGATCAAGGGTTTGAAGATCTGCGCTACCGAGCGCAGTCTTCGGTCGTGGAAGCGGGAGTTTTTTTATATCTCCGCTCGCGTCATCCCCCTTGCGATGACGTTTAAGAATGGGAGAGCACTCCCCGCCCTTCACGCCCTCAACCACCAGGAGGCGGAATGGTTAGCCAAGATCTCCCGGATCCAGACTCCGGTGTACCGCTTTGCGGAGTCTGGGATGGTGATGCTCGGGATGAGCCGGGTGTGGAAAGAGGCGTCACAAATTCCCATCGTCCTCGAATACGGTTTGAACTCTGTCCCTTACGGTATGCTCTGTCTTCTTTGTTGATATAGGTTTTTCTTCTAACTGTTTCTTTTTTTATTTCAGAGGGGAATGACTTGCAGTCGCTCCTGCATCCGCAGGAGGCTGATGGTCCCGCTCGGATGGGTACTCGTGCTCTTGATGAGAACGAGTTGCCCATCCTGGAGCAAACGAGGGATCGGTTTGTGGAGGTGTACCCGCCAGGCCACCCAATTCTGAGCGCCACGCGGCCAGGTAAGGAGTTATTCAACCCTCGACCTCTCAATGCTGAAACCTCTGCTGGAATTCCTCTAATTCTGTCATCTTCTGATGAGGAATCCGCAGACGGTCTTTTCTTCACGCGGAAGAAGAAGGCTGCTGGCGGAAAGGGCAAGGCGAAGGTTACCTCCGCCGATCAGGGGAACCGGTCAAACTCAGAGACCGAGAGCGAGGAGGCGGCGGGGAACCCAGGTGGTGTTGAGACCACTGCTCCGGAGGCTGAGACGACTGTCACCTCCGAGCAGCCCAGAACGACGACGGTGACCGGTATGAAGAGGCCGGCTCCATCGGGTTCGTCCCCGCCTGTTCGCACCTTTAGGCTCAAGAAAACCCGTAAGTATAATCTTCCTTTACTTTTACTGCATAGTTTTCCACCATTATACTTATATCTTTTTTGTGCAGGCGTGGATGCTACCGCATTCCAGGGTGGAGTGGGAGGTAGCAGTTCTGGACCCATGAAGGTAGGTTTGGTCAACCTTCCTGAGGCGATGACCCAGGCGACTGCGCCTGCTTCAGTTGGTTCAGTTGCTCATCCCGTTGAGCCAACTGTTCCAGCTGTAACCTTATCCCCGCCGGCTGTCGGTGCCATTTTCACCGAATCCGTCACTGAGCCGGCGGTGATTTCTCTTGCGGGTTCTTCCGCAGCAGCGGCCACGGTTGTGAGTTCACCTCCGGTGAGTTCACCTCCGTTGGTTTCCGCCGCGGCAGCCTCCACCGTGTCTCCTCCGGCGCCTGCGACTACGGCCAGTCCTTCAGGTACGTTTGGGGTTGTGGCGTCTAGCCAATCCTTGCCTCCTTCCCGTCTCCTTGACCTTTTGGATGAATATCCCTTAGGTTCAGGTGATGGGTTTGGTGGCTATCGGCCTGTTGTCGACCCTACAGGTGCGTAGGGTTATTTTGGCCTATATCCCTTTCATCATTTCTTTCTCTTAACTGTTTTTTGTTTTATTGCAGTTCGTGATTCCAACGAGGTGTATGCTCCTCGGTGGAAGATCCGCCGGGGAACGACCCTCCGGACTGCTCCGGACTGCGTCGAATGGGCGCGTCACGCCGCCCCAAGCGGTGCGCTGGGGGAGGCCATGGCCAGCTACCAGGAGGGTAGGCTGTCCAACGAGCTCCGAATCCTTCTCGCCCGGATGCAGCCGCGCGTCGAGCTACTTTGTCGTGAAAACGACAAGTTGAAGACGGCGCGTAGCCTTGAAGTGGCTCAAGCGCGGGCCATCCGGGAGGAGAACGCGAAGCTTACCGCCATTGCTGCGGAAAAGGAGAAGGCCTTCAAGGCCCTTGAGGTTGACGTTCAGGCTCATCTGGAGGCCCGTTCCAAGGCTGCCCAAGCTGTTAACGAACAGCTTCGGCTGGCCAAGGAAACTGCAAGGAACGCAACCGAGAGGGCCACCAAGGCTGAAGCTGCTGCTGAGCCTCTACGCATCGAAAATGAGGAACTTAAAGCCAAATTAGAGGGGCTCCAGCAGGCTCATGATGCCTTGGCCATGGAAGATGCCAAGAAGCTCCAAGAGATCTTGGACCAGAGGGGGGTGCTTGACCACACTGAGCGTAAGCTAAAGGGCGTCGAAGAGGCTGCAGCCAAAGATGTGTTGCTTGCCAACCTCACAAAGAACGAAGCCGAACGCGCCCGTAATGAAGCTCAAGCTGCCCTCCAGGAGGCTCTGGTTGCCAAGGAATGGCTTCTTCGAGAAGCGTTGTCGCAGGTATGCGCAGCTTCCTAACTTCTAACTTCTTTACGCTTTTCCTTACTCTTGAGTTTGACAAACTTCTGTTTTGTAGGTTGTGCATCGGGTGTTCACGAACACATCATATGACGATGCGATGAGCGCAGCCCTCAACGCTTCTCATGAGGATGGGGAAAAGGCTGGCTTCCTGCTTGGTCTAGGGTTTGTTGAACAAGGCATCCCGCCTTCCAACTTCCCTCTTTACAATGTGGATACTGAAGCTGCTTATGACCAAGCAGTGAATCAGTATGCTGCCTTCCCGCATCCGGTGGTGGAGAAGGTGAACGAGATTGCTGCTGCTGATGATGGGCAAGCTATCCTTAAAGCTTTCCTTGAACCGCCACACTCTACTGAAGGTGCGGGTCCAAGTGGAAGTGGTCCTGAAGCTTGATCCTTTAGATCCCTTTCCACCACTAGAGTAGATTTTTATTTTTGTATAGCTTCTTTTGTATGCGGGTATGTACCCAGCAATCTTTGTAATATTTGAATTTTGATGGAATAAAGATTATTTGCTAATGCCTTGCCTTGTTTATTTCACGCATATTCTGATTTAACTTAGCAATTTCTTTAGTACTTAGATAAGTTAACTTTTCAACGTTGCAGATAATAAGTTAAAGTTTTGCTTCCTCTTTCGTGATTGTGCGGGTAAGACCGTCACTTGCACTTAGTAGGATGGCTAAACTTTACCTATATCTGACCTGCGTGGAAGTTTTCCTCATCCTTTCCTTTGAAATTTTCTAAGTGTTTTGAATAAGTTAACCTTTCGACGCGCGGTTGCCAATAGGTCAATGTTCAGTTTCCTTTATCATGATTGTGCGGGTAGGACCGTCACTTTCATTTATTGGGATGACCAAACTTCACCTATAGCTGACCTGCGTGAAGGTTTTCCTTAGAAATTTTTACCGTTTTATGTGTTTATGCGGGTTTTGCCGCTTCCACACGCAACGACTTCCCATATTTATACGGTGAATACCGGCATAGCAGCGTGGGAAGTTTATAAGTATAAAGGTAAGGCTATCAACACAATGTGAAAGGAGAATCATTTTCATTAGAAGTGGCTCTATGCCTTTTCTTTACAAATTTGGAATTGATCTACATGTAACATTTGCGTAATTGAGCTCCGTTCCATGTTCTTGGGATAGGAGTGCCATCGAGCCTTTCGAGCCGGTATGCGCCTTTTCCCAAAACTTCCTTGATAATGTATGGTCCTTCCCAGACCGGTGCCAGTTTTCCTGGGCGCTCTTGGTTTGAAGCCTCGTTGTTACGCAATATGTAGTCTCCTACATTGAAGTTGCAGAGTTTTACCCGCGTGTTGTAGTACTTTTGCATTTGTCGCTTGTAGTTTTCTTCACGCGCTGCGGCTAAGTCTCTGCGTTCCTCGGTTAGCATAAGGTCTAACCGTCTTTCCGCATCATTGTCTTCTGGCTGAATTAAGACCCTTGGTGAGGGCAAACCAATTTCGACTGGGACCATGGCTTCAGTGCCATAAGTGAGGCTGAACGGGGTTTCTCCCGTACTGGCCTTTTTCAGCGTTCTGTTTGCCCAAAGGACGTGTGGAACTTCGTCTACCCAGCCGGATCTGTGTTCTAGGAGTCTTTTCTTTATGCCTTCGACGATGCTTTTATTTGCTCTTTTCACCTCACCGTTACCTTGCGGGTGTGCCACTGAGGTAAAGGTGTGGGTGATTTGAAGTTCTTCTAGCCACTTTTGTAGCTTCTTGTCAGCAAAGTTGGTGCCGTTATCGCTCACCAAAGTCTGTGGAAGTCCAAAACGATAGATAATAAATTCCCAAATAAATTTTTTAATATGTTTTGCGGTTGTTTGGGCTAAGGGTTTTGCTTCTATCCACTTGGTGAAGTAGTCGATGGCTACCACTAGGAACTGAACGTTTCCTGCTGCTGTAGGAAATGGGCCTGTCACATCGATGGCCCACTTCTGAAATGGCCATGAAGAGGTGACTGGAACAAGTTCATTCTTCGGGCGATGCGTGTTGGGTGCGTAGAGCTGGCAAGACCTACACTTTCTGATGTATGCTAGCGCATCCGTATGCATCCCCGGCCAAAAGTATCCCGCGTTGTTTAGCTTAGCTACAACAGCGCGTGGACCTGCGTGTACTTCACAGATGCCTTCGTGTACTTCCCTTAGGAGGTAGTCAGCATCCTGGTTGTCCACGCATCTTAAGAGTGGGCCAAGAAAGTTACGTCTGTAAAGGATGTCATCGTTGAGTTGATAGTTTAATGCTTTACAACGTATTTTTCTTGCCTGTGTTTTTGACTCTGGTAGTATACCCGCTGCAAGGTAATTTATTATTGGTGTCATCCACGTTTCTGTACCGGTTTGGATGACACAAATTTCCTTGTGCGGGACTGATGGTGCTTCAAGGAGTTCAATGCGGATGTCCTTTCCCAAATGGGTGAAGGCTAATGATGCAAGCTTGCTTAACGCATCCGCAGATTTGTTTTCGCTACGCTTGACGTGTATGACTTTACAATCATTAAAATCGCGCATAAGCGTTTTTGCTTGTGCAAGGTACAGGGCCATTGTGTCGTTCACGGCCGTGTACGTTCCGTTTATCTGATTGGCTACTAACATGGAATCTACGTGGGCTTCCAAGTTTTTCACTCCCATTTTACGCGCAATTCTCAGCCCTGCCAAGAATGCTTCGTACTCGGCTTCGTTATTCGTACTTGGAAAGTCCAGTCGAATAGCGTAAGTGTATTCTTGGCCTGCTGGGTTGGTTAATTTCAACCCTGCGCCTGAACCCTCGTTGCTGGCTGCTTTATCGGTATAGAGTCGCCAGACATCATTGATGTCTTGTGCTGGAGAGGGTTGAGCCTCCTCCTGGCACTCTTTCTCCCGCGAAGCGAGGACTTCTGCAATAAAGTCGGCCAGGACCTGGCCTTTCATAGCTGGTCTTGGCTTGTACTTTATCGCATATTCCCCCAACTCAATTGCCCATTTGGCTAGACGTCCCGATAATTCGGGTTTGCCTAGAACGTTTGCGAGTTTGAAGTTGGTGAGAATGGTGATTGGGTGACCCTGGAAATATCGTCTCAGTCTGCGTGAAGCTTGTACAAGTGCTAAGACTAATTTTTCCAAGGTGGAGTACCGGGTTTCTACGTCTGTTAGGACACGGCTAACATAGTAAATAGGCATCTGGATACCTTTCCGCTCTACTAGCAGGACTGCCCCGGTTGCTCTATCTGTGGCAGAAAGGTATATGATTAATTCCTCCCCCGCTTCTGGTGCTGTGAGCGTTGGGAGTTCGATCAAGCATGACCGAATTTCCTGAAAAGCTGCTTCCGCTTCTGGTGTCCAGCGGAAGTGCGTTTTCTTTAAACAGTTTCTCAATGTTGACACGAATGGGAACGACCTATCCGCATGGTTTGACAAAAAGCGGTTAAGTGCGACTAGGCGTCCATTCAGTGTCTGAGCTTGCTTGGTGGTAGTAGGTGATTCCATTTTGATAATGGCTTCAACCTTTTCAGGGTTCGCTCTGAAGCCATCTTTAGTAACAATGACTCCCAAGAACTTCCCTTCTTCCATCCCAAAGGAACACTTGCTCGGGTTGAGCTTCATGTTTATCTTTCTGAGCGTGTTGAAAGTTTCTTCGATGTCTTTCAACATCGCTTCTGGCTCAGGGCTTTTGATGACCAAATCATCCATGTAGACTTCCAAGTTTCTCCCAATTTGGGCATGAAACTCTTTGTCCATCAGGCGTTGGTATGTGGACCCTGCATTCTTAAGTCCGAATGGCATCATTTGATAACAAAATGTGCCATCGGGCGTCCGAAATGCGGTTTTGTCCTGATCATCTACAGCCATGTGGATTTGATGGTACCCCTTATATGCGTCAAGGAAGCATTTAAGGCGAAACGGTGCTAATGAATCCACTTTGAGGTCAATTTCGGGTAACGGGTAACAATCTTTGGGGCATGCTTTGTTTAAATCTTTGAAATCTGTACAAATGCGCCATTGTTTGTTAGCCTTCGGTACCATAACGGGATTTGCAACCCATGTTTGATATCTACTAACGCGTACGATGCCCGCGTCAAGGAGTTCCTTGACTTGGGTTCTACACGCGTTAGCCTGTTCCGCCCCCATTACTCTGCGCTTTTGTATGACTGGCGTAAAAGCCGAGTCACACTTGAGCTTATGCTCTGCTTTACTTCGCGGTACACCAGTCATATCAGCTGGTGTCCACGCGAAGATGTCAGCGTTTCTTTGTAATAAGCGTTTGAGTAAGGTGCGCGTAGGATCAGCGATTGTTGGGCCAATTGTAACAGCCTGGTCAGGGTATCTGCCATTGAGGGCCCATTTTTCTGGTTCGGTAATGGTTGGTTTAGCCATCTTTGGTTTGGGTTTAGATGAGACGGATGCGATGCATACCTGGGGGATACCGGTGATCATCGCTACACCCTGAGCAGTTGGCCATCCCATCATGCCGTGGACTGAAGATACCTCGGCGTTGAATCTTGCCATCCCGTCTCTCCCGAAGAGAATGTCGTATGTGTGATGTGGCTTCCTCATTACGACGAAGTCCACGTCTTCTGTGCGGGAGTATTTCCCGTCCGTGAGAATGACGGGGAAAGATAGGATACCCAGGTGGGTGTTTGTGCTGCCGTCGAACCCTTCCATTAAGGCGTAAACCGTTTCCAGGCGCTCTTTGTCTTCGTCGTCTAGCTTGTCGAAGAACTGCCTGTACATAACCGTTGACGAGGCGCCGTTGTCCGCAAGAGTGCGGGAAGTTATGTAATACCCCAGCTGGCTTTTGATGACGATGGGGCCTTCCTTGCTGGGTCCTCCTGGCACTCGCGGGAAGCGTACCTCAGCTTCCTTCCATTCACATGGTTCTGTCGTTCGTCTTTTTCTTCCACTGATGTTGCCATGAACCATGTGGATGCTGATGTCAACGGGCTTTCGTCCATTGCCTTTATACCGGTTATCATTCCTTCCTCCATTCTTGATTGATGCCACAAGGTGTGCAAGTCTACCATCCTTGACGAATGTTTCAACAACATCCTTCAAGGATGTACACTCCTCTGTATTGTGACCCTTTGTCCCGTGGAAGTCACAGAATTTGCTCTGATCCGCATTAGGTCGTTGTCGGATCATTGGAGCTTTTGGCCATGGCAGTTTTTCGGTGGCAAATATCTCCGTGACGCTTTTGGTGAGTAGCGTCCACCGGTGTTTTCGGCTTGAAGGGTGCGTGTTATCCCTTCCGCCAACAAGAGGGCGAGAGCTGGATGAGGTGTCAAAGTTTACCCTTGACTGCCAAATACCTAGCTTCCTCTTCTTGTTCTGCCGGGCGATCCGAACATTGTTTTCTCTGGTCCTCTGCGTGTAGAGATATGTACTTTGGGGAAGATCCCTACCCAGTTGCTTCTCCGTCTCGGCAAAGCGCTTGGCCGCCGTCATGATGGCATCCCATGTGGATGGCATGCCGTCCTTACCTGTCAATGTGCGGATAAGCTCCGGGTATTCGGCGCCCTGGATGAAAGCGGCTGCGAACAAGATCTTCACTTATGTTGCCCAGACTCAGCTTTTTGGAGTTGAAGCGAGTGATGAAGTCTAGCAAAGATTCATCTTCCTCTCTCACGCAGTTGAGGATCGTCCACTGCTCTTCAGTATATTTCCTCTGTTGACTGAAGTGTTGGCTGAACTTGTGTTGAAAGTCCGCCCAATCATAGATGTGGTGGACCGGTAAACGATCAAACCACGCCCTGGCCGCTCCAACCAGCGTCATTTGGAACATATAACACCACGTGGGTTCCGTCCAGTTACTGACGGTTGCCCCCGCTATGAATCTGTTCAAGTGATCGTCTGGGTCGGATAGACCATCATAAGTACCGATGTTGGACATCTGTTTGGCACTTCTCGGGGCGATTGCTTCCGCGATGTCCCTTGAAAACTTGGACTTTCCCGCATTTGCGGCAGTTGGTCTAAAGGTTTTGGAGAAGTCACATGGGTTTCCTCCCGCGTTCCTTGGTTTGAAGGTTTCTCCAAAATTCCTTCTTGGTTGGAAGTCCGTTTCCTTACGCTTCCCTTTCGCCCTATGGCGAGGGTTTGCGTCGGTGTCGGATTCCTCCCGATCATTGTCCGAGTACTCGCACTCACTGTTCATGTTGAGCTGTTGTCGAGTATTTCCGAATTCGTCAGCCTGTTGGAGTGAACGCAAGCGTTCATCCAACTCAGCTTGGAACTCTTTCTGACGTGCCTCGGCCCACGCCTTAACTTGATCGAGTGTTTGGCGAGGGAGCCTCGCCTGTTTCTCCAACTGGGCATCAGTGAACCCCAGTGAAATATTGTTTACTGCACTTGCCCCGGCTTGGGTAACCGGGGTAGTGTTCGTAAAATTTGTATAACCGCCGCTGTTCCCCCCAGTAGCTGGGGTTGTGGTTACCGGGGTTTCTTGGTCACTTACTGGCCTTGGGACCGGAGTAACGTTAACCATTTCTTCTGAAATTTTGAAAAAACTGAGAATTAGTTCTAGCTTTTATCCCACGGATGGCGCCAATGAAGAAACACTAATGTACCCCGGGCAGATTACGGATAATCTGGGGGTTAAGTAATGTTTCCCACGAGGGTTAGGTCCGGCAAAGAAGGATGTTCTTCATATGACCTGCAAAACCGACACCGTGAGCTCGTCACTGAGAAGGGGGGGTTCCTCCTTGTGACCACCCTCCGGCGTGAGAATCAGACTAGATTGCTCTGAATATAAGTGTATATTGAGAGAAATAGCTAGTGAAGGTAAAATACCAGATGATCATACCGTTCCAAGGTGTTGGAGTATTTATAGCCGAAGGTAGGTTTCCAAGCAGGTACAGCCAGCTGTATAATATTCCTGTTCTACCAACTATGGGCTACGCACGTGCCATGCTGGTTGGTGGGTAGGCAGCGGCTGATAGTGACAAGGCCGGCTGTGTACTGTTCCCTTTCCACCAACTGCAGGCTATGTGCGTGCCGCGACAAGGGTTGGTGAGTAGGCAGCGGCTAATAGTGACAAACAGTACTAGAGCATGCTCCTCGTACTGTTTGTCGGTGAGCTGTCACCCTGTGATTGGTTAATGGGCTGCTTTGGTCAGATCTTGTCTATTTTGTCCATACCTTGGCAGGTATAGTACAAAAGATCTTCCAGAAGCATACAGACTGGCTCATTTGGGCGGGAGTATTCCCGCCTTGCTCATTCCTTCAGGTGACACTGAATTATTGAGTGCCTTGTGCGTGTAGCCTTGCTATTAGTGCGGGTAGCCTTCCCTGATGGCTTGTATCCGCAGCTGCGGGGACAGGCGGGATACTTCACCATTGGGAGGCTTTCCCTGCGGGAACAGCTGGCGTACTGCGCGTAAGGTCTTCATCTCTGAGCATGGTGGGTCCTGCGGAACTAGTTGGTCCTTGCGCAAACGTCCCTCTTCAAGGTGAGTCTTGCGGGTCCAACTGGGCTCTGCTGGGACCTACCTCTTCAGAGGCGATTGATTATCTAGATACTAATCAAATGTCAAGTCTTTTGTAATCACATGTTTGTTTAGGACATGTTAAATGCAATATCGAAAACTATTTAGTTGTATCGTGTTATTTGCTTGGTGATTTAAAGACACTCCGCTGCAACGAGCAGGTCAAAACACTAGTATGACACAAAACTGAAACACTTATACACAATATGAAAGAAAACAAGGTTGATGCTAAATTAAAGCAAGTTCAAAAGTACCAACACTTTCAAATATGGAATTATGAAATAAACAGAATCCGGGTCATAATCTTAGAATCCCAGCATCCAATGATCCACAAAAATACTTGATAAACTAAAAGCAACATATTACGTAACAGGTTTCAGTATGATCACCTGGTAAAACTAGAGGTTCATGACGACAAATCTTGATCTGTGGTTAACAAGCCTTATTCTTGCCATCGTTATCTTGAAATCCGATCACTTCTTCTTCGCGGGCTTCTTCACAGTTTGTTGCTTTTGTGGCTTACGGGCACGTGTAAGTGCAAACTCTCCCAGTTTGTGTCCTACCATAGCATCTTTGATTTGAATCGGGCGATGTTTCTTGCCATTATGAATAGAAATACGATGGCCAACCATTTCGGGAATAACCATAGATGCACGAGACCAGGATTTTATCACGTGTTTTTCACCAATTTTGTTAAGCTTGTTTACCATTTTCCTCAAATGATTAGCAACAAAGGGGAATCTGTTAATAAGTGGCGCCATTGAGAATCAAGCTTCTTTCTTTCTGTACCTGAGATACGCACAAAAACAATTTGGGGAAAACAAACTTAATATCAAACCTAAGGTTGTAAATGTATCAAACAAGGCCTTGTTTATATTCATCCGTTAAGCTTTTACCGGACAAGTGAACAGTTCACGAACACCTAACCGGACGAAAGTTCTTGCTTGCGCTCATTCATTAAAAAAAACTTTTCGTGAACCGTTCACGAACACAAACAATGTTTTATTTGATTGGCTAACCAAGAAAGGTCGGTGTCGATTGTTCGGTCCGCCTACCAAGTTTGTGTATTTTAACATTTATATTCATATGTTAATTTATATATATAATCACATAACAGTATAACACTCATGTTTATTATGTTTTATAGTTAATACTTTTGCCTAAATCTATATGATAAAATTAGAAACCTCATTAGAAATATTAAAAAGCTTTAACAAAAATAAACGGGTAAACGAACACATTAACGAAAGTTCACGGACATGGTTAAAGAACATGGCCCTTGTGTTTGTTCGTTTAGTTAATCGAATGACATTCTTTGTTCATGTCCATTCATTTATTAAACAAACAAACAAACATTAACGAATACATTATCCAACGTCCATGAACACAATTATACAAACATAGCCTTTTTTATGTTTGTTCATTTAGTTAATGAAATAAAATTCCTAGTTCACGTTCGTTCATTTATTAAACAAACAGACATTAACAAACACATTATCAAACGTTCACGAACACAATTATACAAACATGACCTTTGTTTGTGTTCTTTCATTTAGTTACTCGAATGAAATTCCTTGTTAATGCCGTTCATTTATTAAACGAACAAGCATAAACACACAAACAAACACATTATCAAACGTTCACGAAGACAATTGAACGAACATGGCCTAATATCATCATCGAATTAAAGATCAGCGTAACAAGTAACTTACATTTTCAGTTGGCATATTGAATTAAATTACTCGAGAGTATTAAAAAACGAATATATTCTTCAACCAGACGTAAGAATTGTGGTTTGAAAACACAATATTTATGAATCAATAACTACCAATTAATAAGTTTCATAGACCCAATTAACCCTAAATAGAATAAGGAAACGACAATGGAGTACGAACACAGCTAAGAATCATTTCAGGAGATCGAAATGAAATGGATAATCATAACCAGTGCTCACCTTAGATAGCAGATTCAAAGGATGCGAGAATTCGGCAATGGCCTAGGGTTTTAGAAATGACGATGGCGGTGAAACAAGGCTAGCCAAACAGAGCTTGGCTTGTTTTTTATTTATTTATTTATTATGTATTTTTTGGTTATTTTTATATATTTTGAGAAAAATCTTAAACAAGCCAAGCTTGAATTGAGCTCGGTTGTTTGGTGTAAAATCATTACATAAAAGTCTAAAAGAGGTAAAACTTAAAAAACACAAGGCTTCCAAATATTTAAAGATTGAGATGCTTAATTTGTGTTGAAACTCTTGGGTTTGTTGGCTCGTCCCGGACTTCATTGGGCACGGTCTCAGCGGGAAGGAAGGCGTACATGCCTAGTCGTGCTTGCATGACGAACGCATCGCTGGTTGCGAGCTGCTTCTGCTCGCCTGATGAGTCCAAGGCAGGACGAAACCAGCAGACCCGATCATGAGCGAACCGATTTGCTGGCCTTCGGGCGTCACACGAAGTCTGAGGGATAACTCCGTGACATTAGTCTCAGCTCGAGCAGCTAGACTCGTTTGCACCCCTATTCTTAATACATAATGTATAATGCTCTTCTAGATTGATTTGTAGAAATATGCAATTTTGTAGTTTAAGAGGGTAGTGAGTAAAGCCACACGTGGCATCTAAAGCCCTTAATTGAAACTGTTTATTAAAATAAGCCCTGATTTAGGCTTAGGCTCCATTTAGTTTAAGCTTGGCTCGAAGTTGATTTGAGACTTAAAAGAACATATCTTTATTAGTTCACGAACAACTTCACTCGTTTACACCTTACTTATCATCCATTGATACTTAGGTTTTTCTCACCCATTTTTTTCCCTATTTAAGAAAATTTGATTTGGTAAGTCTGGTTGAATCTAAACAAAACCAAAATTATAGTTTGGATAGAAACAAAACAAGTCAACAAAAATACACAAACCTTAAAACCTAATACATAAATCAATACATGTAAATTATTTCGAAAAAACTTGTGTTTCAGTATTTCATTGAGAAAGATAGAAGAATTGGACAAAGGGAAATAAGGATATTAAGAGGTTTATATAATTACCGATCTAAACCGTCAGACTAAGTTGCCTGTTGTCTCGAATATGACCAACGTTTTGGTCGTAACTCGTAAGCATATTCGTTTACACTTTGGTGAACAACAATCTATGATAACAAAATCAAGTGATTACATTTTAATAATTTATATTATTTTTTTTTATGAACAGCAACTCACAAGCTTGCTTAATCTACTTTTAAATTATGTTTTACAGTTGCGGGATTTGAACTCATCTCTTTAACTTAAACTCATACCTTTTTAAAAGACAGTTTATAGCATCTTAATTAATACCATTAGTGTAAAGACCTTAAGGCTTGTAGGGATGAGCTTGGTACAGTACTCATATCCATGCTTGTACCGGATTGTACCCATACCGAAAATCAATAAAAATGTGTACCAAATACTCGTACCAAATTTTTCGGTATGGTGCTGGTATGGGTATTGGTACGGTATTTCGGTACGATACCCGTTTTTGTACCGCTTTGCTATTTTTTATTTCCAGATCTCAAATGATCTTGAAACCGGTACGAGTAACAAACAAACTTAATTAGTCTGGTAACCGGTGCGATTACAGGTACGTGACGAGTACCAAATTAGTACAAGTACCAAATTGGTCATCAACATAATGATCAGATAATATTGAAGAACCTTAATCCGGTCGCCGATTTTAAGTGATATGTTTGTTCGACTCTTGTATGTTATGTTACTTAATGATGAGAAGCCTATAATACTTGTTCAATAATAACTAGGTTATTGAGTCGCGCGCGCCATGGGTTGAAATATAGAAATCGACAAGTACACACACATAATTTCAAATGACAAGATATTTTTAATAGATTTTTTTTTAATATGTTGTTTGAGACGGCAACATGATTTATAATTGCAATCCATATTCATATGGAACGGAAAATAAAGTACAGAAAGACATAACCATATTGTTTAGCATGGTTATGTATTGATACTCCATTGACTTGTTTAAGTATGTCTTTTAATACTTTTTTTCCATGTGATATATGAGTTGAGAAAAAAGAACATATAAAAAAACACCATTGACTTTAATAATATACATATTAAGATACATTATAAACACATAACATCTAAACAGATATGCAACGTTAAATATAAATAAAAATTATAAATACCTAAATGTCTCCTTATAGATAACGTTTGTGGTGATATATGTGACTTTGCATTCTTTATAACTGCCCATGTCTGAAGGCCGATTTCTTTAATAATAAAATGACTCTTTACATAGTTAAAAAGTTGTATGCTGAAGAGAATACTCCGGACTGATGATGATGAACCAATGTGTCTTCTCCCCTATGCTGAAGAGAATCCTCAGATCTGAGATCCGCCGATTCCGACGAGTTTCAATCATCACCCGTCCATCATCGTCCGAAGTAGGTCCTTCGGGAATAATTGTTCGCTTTGTCATCGTCGGAATATTCGCCGGATTCTGCTAGATCTGACTCATACAACAAAAAAATACAACGAGATGCTATTCTAGACAAAAAAAATACGGATGACACCAATGAAGAAACGCGGATGCGACCCGTATTAGTGTTAGATCTATATTTCCACCGGGTAAGGGCTAATGGGTGAATCAAGGCTAACCTGAGCCGAGAGCGAAGCTAGATCCAGGTTCCGGGTTCGTTACTTGCAAAACAGACCACCGTGAGCTCGTTACGGGAAGGACAAGATGAGGGGGGGCCTTCCCGTAACCACTCTTCGGCGTGAGAATAAGTATCGCTATTTAGAGAGAGAAAGTACTAATTGATTGATGTAATATGAGAATTGTGAATGAGTAACTCATGATGATTGAGAGAGTATTTATATAAAAAAAAAATTATGAGAAAAATATTAAATCCAAATTTGAAACCAATTTAAAAACAATTTGTACTTTATCATAAAAATCCAAATTCTTCGACAATTATTCACATTTATTTTCTTTATTTGCAATTACCCGTGACTTTTAAATTTTATTCTAGCAGACCTGCAACTTCAATTTTTATATTTTCAATATTTTCTTATTTCATCATTAATGTTAATAAATGAATCGGTTAGGATTTACATTTAATAAAGATATTGAATTTATTTATTAAAATGACTTAAAAGATAAGAACCATATATTAAAATTGGTTGAAAAAATTTGAGGATGGCTATGAGATTGACAAGTGGCAAAAGTGGTAGTCTTTTATTAAAATAGATAAATTGTTTGGCGAGTCAATTAATTGAGACCAATATCCATATGCTAGGAATCGGCCCACCTTCCTTGATGGTAATGAGCTTCTTAAATGGATCGAAATACCCTTTTTCTTAACAAAACACAGAATTTCAACGGCCTCTACGAGATGCGGTCACACCACCCGAGAGCTTCGTTGGGCAGAATTTCTAACCCGAATTCTCGATACAGTCACACCACGAGAATTAGAATTAGCCTTCCAAGATCACCTTCTAACCACCTGCCAAGAAATTAGAATAGCAATGGAAATAATAACCAGTATAGAGAATTAAAATTAGGAAAATCAAATCTGCTTTCATTTCCATTTCTCCAGTACATAACCATAAAAAAAAATAACTAACAAAGCATGACCACCCCACGTTTCCTACACTTGTGGAATTCTCAAACAACTACCTTGACAACTTATAAAATAAAGAAAACACTTGGAAAACTAAAAAAATAACAAAATTAACATGCCGTGGAACAAAACGTGGGGCATAACTGATGCCGCCATCGAAGTGTTTGGATACTCCAGCTGGGCTAAAGTGATCCATTTCTGATATGGGCTCATGTCCAGTCGACTTGGGCTTGGGTTCACTGGGTTATGGATCGGTGCTTCCCCATCATTCCTGACCCATGAGCTCGAGTCTGGAATTAACCCTCATCGGCCAACCCTATATGGTTTATTGCTTATATAAGTTGAGCTTATTTTTTGTTACTTTCAGGTCTATGTTGGTAAAAGCGGTCGGGAGCTGACTGGTCGAGTTGCATACATGCAGTACAAAAAGGTATGTTTTTCATCTGTTTTAAGTTTTTAAAGTATAAACTTCATGAAATATGATTCTTCACGAGTTTAATTTGATGCAATGCATGTTTTGTGTTTGAACTTTTGGCAGGAGAGTGGATTAGGGTTTAAAAAGGTAAAGAGGAAATCTGGTACCAAGAAGAAGAAATGAATGATGGTATGTGATGTTTCAAATGGTTTGAAATTAGTAAATTTATTTTAATACATTTAGATTATTATTTTAGCAATATAGCAAGTAAGCATTTGCTATAAAAATTAGTCTGCGTCAAGTGATGTTTCTTTTAGTTAGTCTAACATGAAGGTAGAAGTGTGCATATTTTATAGATCATATGAACCAACTGTACATGGTCTTGCGGTCCATTTCTAGCCGCCGACACAAAAAGTGGCACAGGACTAAGTAGTTCCTTTATAGGCTTTAGCCACTGACATTTATTCATATCACGGACCGAGACAATGGTGGACACAGTGTGATCCAAATCCATGTAGTTTTCCGTGAAAAAATCATTTTGATGGCAAAGGACACACGTATGTAAAAGCAGCACGGGATAGTCTTGTAGGTTACGTGAAACTTTCACCTTTTAAGACGGCATGAATGTGTAGTCATATGCATCAAACACAAGCACACAACCGAGTCTGTTCTGCAAGCTTGCCCAATTTATTCCATTGGCCGTTCGAATGAGTTATTATATGTATTTAGCCACACAAGTTAATCTATACTTGGCAGCCAAATTATGTATTAATCAAACATGGCATATTATTGCCCCAACTATTGTAGATCATACTCTTGACTAGCAATTTGTGAGAATCAAAGCTCTCAATTCCATTTGGTGATCATCAATGTTTTCATTGCCATTTTTGTGAAGATCATAGTTCTACGTCCACTATTTTAATATCTTAGCATACAATATCTAGCCTATAAGCCTATATCATTAGAATTCGCATGTCATTCATGCCATACAGCCCATACATAATACACACAATTAAGCCTGCGTATAAAGTCAGAACCCAACCGTCACTTGCTTTCAAATAGGGTAAACAAATTAAAACACATTTATTAAAATCCATCTTGGCTTATTCTTACAATGGGCAATATGAATATCAGTCTATACATCGTTTTGAAAAGTTTTATGTACCCGCCTCGGTCATTCTCAAATGATTGTTCCTTGCTTGATGACGGTTAAATTTCTAATGGTGAATCCAAATTCAATTAGTGTAGTTCTTTAGGCACAATTTGAAATCAAGTAACACAATGACAGATTCTATTATTATCAAGGCTGATTAAATCCCTATTCTGACCACTAAAGTCTTTTTTCATACTCTACTAAACCTTTGCCTCATAGGTATCAACAGCCAACACTCCATGTGATCATGTTTAAATAGCTAGTGGATTTAAGCTTCATTTGCTCATTTTGAAACTAAACTCGTTTGTTTAAAAATTCTTCAAAGGAGTTTGATAAACCTCCATATTAATTTCATGCTTGAAAACACTCATGAAAGTGTAACTCACAATTTAAAACCATTATTGGCACTTGGTCAAGATTCACCAAACTTCCATTTTAGGTCACATTTAATTTAGTTATCTTTTTACTTCTGCCCAAAAAATAACAATCAATTTGTCTTGAAAACAAAGGTTTTATCCCTTGTGGGCTTGGAGAATAAGTGTTTTCACGGTGGGTCAAGCTATGCAAAAAAGCTACTTCATGGATAGTGAACAAACACTACGAAGTGTTTCTTGATAACGAACATGTGAACATACCATTTGCATATGATACTTTTGCTTTCCTTGCGCTCGAGGCCAAGGAGCTACTTAGTCGAGTCTAATGAGTCATGAATATTAGCGTTATGATCCCAAGATCCATTAATGTAACTTACGACTTGGTTTTCCTATCCAAACGAGGCGAGTGGCACAACTTGTATGTTTCCTTTCTATTTCAATGTAAACATTTCTCTATTTATCTTTGAATTTGTATCTAAATTAATTCTAATGATGACTATAATCAATTATTTTCAATATTTGATGCTTATAACATAATGTTTCATAAACTTAGCCTGTAGATTAAAGCGTACCAAGAACTCATATGATTTCTCTGTTTGTCTTTGAACTTGTATCTAAATTAATTCTAATGATGACTATAATATTTGTTTCATAAACTTAGCCTGTAGATTAAAACGTACCAAGAACTCGTATGCCCCCATTAAATCTTGGTGTGCATATATAGTCAAATTGAAATAATTGCAACATGTCACAATGAAATGTTCCTAATCTATTAGATGTCTTATTTATTATTATGTTTCAGAAAGCATGAGTTTGGTTTATAAAACCCATTTAAGTTCTTCTTGTCTCCTCATATTGGGTTGTTTTGTGTGTCCACACAAAGCACTAGTGTATATTTCTAGAGAACCAATCCTCCTTACAAGTTACCTGGAGAATACATTTGTCACAATAGCAATTTAAGTCCCTCAAGTTGCTTATTTAGACTTAAGCCACGAGTTGGATTTTTGTTCGCAAGTTAAACCATCATTTTGACTTTTGTCTCTTTTGAGTACAAGAAATCATAACAATGCATCAATGCAACTTAAATGAGAAATTATCACCTTATAATTAAAATGAATTATTGCGAATATAAAATATAAAATTTTAGGTGTTACCGGTCGTAGTGGTTGAATAAGTGGCATGAGAGTTGGTGGTGATGGTTGAGGCAAAGAGAGAATAGTAAGTGAATAGTAAAAGTACAGAAATGTCGAGTTTGACAACAAAGAATAGTAAGTGAATAGTGAAAGTACAGAAATGTCGAGTTTGACAACAAAGAATAGTAAGTGAATAGTAAAAGTACAGAAAGATCGAGAACAGATAAATAAGGATGAATGTTGAATTTGGATTTTGGGCCCACCTTATACTCCAAAAATCAGAAGTTCTTTTTTTTTAATTAACGCTTTAAAAGAAACAGTATGGATCTCATATCCCACAATCCAACGGTTTAGATACATAATTAATCCGGGCCATTTCTTGTAGTTCACTTTCCTTTTTCTATACTTCTTAATATTTCCTTACCTATTTTTGGTGAGCGTGTGATCAAACATACCATATATCATTAATGTTTAAACACGTGATTTTTTCGTAAATTTCAGCTGTGCTAACGATATAAGTTGTGATAGTTAAGTTATCTTTTACATATGAATGAGCCCTGTGCATGAATAGTTTTATTTTAAACTCGCTACATTTACTATCTTTTAAACATGTTTCATGTACTGATTCAAACTATATAAACTTGTGAAGTTAATGTCATAAAATATAACATCAAAAGGTTTTAGTAACCATCATATATATAACCATTCAATCACCAAATCACATGGCTATAACTATTACTAGCTATGTCCAAATGCAACACTTTTGTTTTGTTTGTAACCACCAAACTTATCCCGTACGTTTTTACTAACAATTAATAATGTTGTTAAACATCCCTTCTACAGATAGGGCAAGATCCCTGCCTAACTAGCCATTCATCTATGCATTTTACGTGAAACACGTGTCTACAACTTGGTAGTTCTCGTCCTTCTTCTTTCTTCTCGAAATCTTGCAAGCAAATCGCACAATTTGTCTCATCTATTTGATCAATCGAATTCCCGAATACACATTTTGGTAACCTATTTATCGTATCCTCAAATAACCCTCTTGCCCCATTGTTATACACGTCAAACATGTCACTAAAACTCGTTTCCATGTCACTAGTCTGTACAAATCACAAATAAACATATTAATATATAGATAATTTACACATATTAGCGATTTTTAAAAATTGTGATGACTGTCAAAATAGCATCCTTGACAGTTCACTACTTTAGCCGATCGACTAAAATAGAAAGAATGATGTATTTACAGTTCCTTGTTAAACTGACAAGACCAGGCCGGTTTTGACAACATATTGTATATTGATTATGACGATGCAAAACACAACCTTCCCACATTATTTTAGGTGATTGTATTTATCTAAAATTTCATAGCATTAAATTAAGAAAAAATAATAAAAACCAAAAGCTAAACTTTATCATCAAAAAAACATTAGTTCTTTTTTAGGTTGTCTTATCACATGTTCCAGGATTCGATTTCATCAATGTTATAAACCAAAGATTCAAGAATCTATTATCCACTTTTTTTATGTTTAAAACAAACATCACAAACTCAACCCCACCATGTTTATTTACCTGCCATTGGTATGCTTTAAGCACAGCTGGGCTGACCCATTCAATAAACACTTTCCCATTCAAAAGACTATGTAACAATGCAACCTGCAAACAGTTAATTAATTACACATGTTAAGAGCCAATGTAACCTTAAGTACAAATAACATATATAAGGTAGTATGCAAACACAAACCTTAGAGAAGGGTTCACCATTAACCATCATGTCCATGACTTGCAACGCCGTGATCGCACCCGTGACTGCGCCCACACCCGCGCCGCGAACTAACCCTGTTTCCGTCGTTTGCCCTTTGATTGCGCCCGTGATTGTTCCGATTATTGATCCACCTGAATTCATTCAGTATTCAAATTCCGGTTTTAGAGAAATTTGAAATTTGAGGAGCTAATTATTAATCGAGTTCAATGGGTCATGTATGGTAATGTTATCACCCCAATATCCAGTGGTGGACCCAGAATATTTTCATGGGAGTTTAACCAAAATTTCACCGGAGGTTTTTTTCTTTTCCTTTTTTTTGGGGGGGTGAGAGGGGGAGGGGGGGATTTTAGCATATGAATAACACTGTGTAACAGAATCAGGCTCTGCCAACATCTATGATTGTAGTTTTTAAAAGACTTCGTTTAATAAACAAAAAAGTCTAGCGACGTTTGCTGCTGTTTGCCTACTATTTCAACGTAAACACTACTACGAACCTAACTTTTTTAGCTAGTGGTATATTAAGAAATTAATGTAACATTTAAAAGCATTAGTTTTACAATAAAAAAACACAATTTTTTACATTTGTCTTTTATTTCGATTTAAATACTACTACAAACCATCAAATAATTTTTCTTTTTGTATATGAACAAATTAATAAAATTTCAAAACACTTAGTTTTGCCATAAAAAGGCCAGTGACACAACTTGTTGCCCGTAAAAACGTAAACACTACTAATAACCATCAAATAATTTTTTGCTAGTGATATTTTAAGAAACTAAGAAAAAGTTACACGAACCTAACGCGAAGGCGCAAGTGATGAAAGCGGTGGAGACTCTGTTTATTACATACATAACAGAACAAAATTTGATATCAGCCATGTGTGTTGCCGGAAAAAGAGGACGGAGAAGACGAGTAATGAGAGTTGATAGTGAATTGGCATTTAAATGGATAGAAGATGTATTTATAGGGGGTGAGAGTATGGAAAACAGTGGAAAAAAGCATTTAATAATAAAAAGAGTGTTGAAATATGGTAGACTTTTATTTTTAGGTGATAATAATATTATACTTCTTTTTGTTTAAAATATCTTACAAGTAGTAATTTAAAAAATAACATGAAACCGTCAAGTTTGTGTTATTTTAATGATGGTTGGATTAAAGATCGGCTATGTTTGACATTGCTTATGTAAGATATTTTAAGAGGTTTAAAAATTATGAGATTTTATATTATTAGTATGAGCATGATGAGTAGAAAATTTTATTATATTAATGATGAAATTTTAGGACCGAGATGGTAAAAGTATTCACATAATTAGCTAAAATAATACAAAATAATAGGCACGGGAATTTTATTACTGGATGTTAAAAAATGTTAACATAGAACGTGTCAAGTCAAATTATAAGAGTCAAACTAAAATGGGCTAGGCAAAAAAATTACATTAAATAAATAATGTTTAGACATGTAAGAAACAAATTTCATTAAATATAATAAACAAATACATATTACAATTAACTTCTATGTGATTTCATCTTTTTAAAACAGTCAATTACAGCTTCACTTGTCACACTTGCAAATGCAATGTATCATTCATGATTTGTAGAATCCAAATCATTGTTTCTTAAATGACAACAAAAATCTATGCACCGCCTTTTGAAGTTCAAGAAAAACACATACAATCAAATCGAAACGAAACTAGCATAAATCAAAATAAAAGCAAATAAACAATTGATGAACGCTTCTTTTATTCTAACTAGAAAATCGAAATCACAAAATAAAATATCTAAATGGTGAAAAACTTGATATGTGAAACAGCACACACGTGAATGTCTCCAACTCTTGTGTAACTTGTAAATTCTAAATTTCTAAGACATGAAGTGGTTAAGCAATTAAGCAATTTGGGCTTAACTATTATTTTTAAAACAAAATTAAACTTAGACTTGGAAAGTTGTGCTCAAATTGAAACGCTAAAAAAATACGAATGGGACACTTTAGTCTTTAGGTCTAGTACATATATTATAAATTATATATATATATATATATATATATATATATATATATATACACACTATATATTTAAGAGGGTGCAAGCTCCCCTCTATTCTAACGCTGAATCTGAATCTGAATCTGAATCTGCCATGAACATAAAATCACCTTTATGCTGTTATCTACAATATATTGCTTTCAACCTAGGTATTCTATCAACCAAGGCATAATTTATAATTTTTTTAGTTTCATGTCACAAATAATCAAGATGATGTGTGTCATTTATTGAATGCCACACTTTCGTTTTGTCTATGGTAACCAAGTCTATAAGTATCCATAGTTTAGGCATGCAGTAACTATTGTTTGGACCAGTAATGCGGACACAATAACTTGCTCTTGAGGGGAAGGGGCACTCATATGGGTAGGGGTGTTTTTCGGGTTCGTTTTTCATGTTTTGGGTTTTTCGGGTCGGGTTTTTCGGGTTTCAAAGTTTTAAATCTTAACCCGAAACCCAACCCAAATCTCTCATAGGTTTTTTGGGTTCGGGTTTTTTCGGGTTGGGTTAATCGGGTTTCGAGTATCCTTGAAAATGAAACAAAAAACAAAAAAAATTTTAAAAACTTCAATGCTAAAATTAAAACAACATATTCTTCTTTGCTCGTAAGGCAAATAATCAAATAATAAATCAATATAACTTGATAAAGTCATAAAACAATTCAAAAGAAGAGTAAAACTAAGTAACTAACTCGAACCATAATCGTCTTCAATCAGACGTGATTTGGTTGTTCGATTATGGTTGCTATTAGTAATAAACGAAAAACTTAAATTAACAATAAAAAATCGATCCATAATAGTTGGAATGTCAACATTCGATTAGGCTCAGATTTTGATAAATGTAGTGACTAAGACTAAGCCTATTATACCTAAAATTATATTTAATTTCAAAACTAAAAGTTTATTCGGGTTTTTCGGGTTGACCCGAAACTTATAAATCAAACCCGAGAACCAATCCGAATTACTTCGGTTCGGGTTCGGGTTAGTCTTTTCTTGGGTCCGGGTTTTTCGGGTCGGGTTAGTTCGGGTTCGGGTACGGGTTTTTTTTGGGTTGGGTTTCGGGTAAAAGTGACAGCTCTAAATAAAATTCTAGGGTATTCGAGAGTAGGTGTTGCCAGTAACTTTATAGTTTGTGGATAATTAAGGGTACAAATGAGGTGACGGTACATGATTGACTGGTGCATAAGTAATATTCATGAGTGCCCCTTCCCCTCTAACAATGCAATTTGGTCATGCGGCCACAATAAGTACTTTGTTAACACACGTCCAAAGTGGTTATAAGGTAACGACTAACCAACAAGGTATTTCTGAATTACCTACCAGATTAATGGGTGTCTATATATTCTTAACTAACAAGATAGTTAGTTGGTAATATGTATTCATGTTGAATCGGACTAATGATTCAATAACAAAAATAAACAGCCAATATTAACATGCTCATTGAAGCTAATAACAGTGTTCTTGATTTCAACTAATTGAGTAGCGAAAGTTTTTTCTAGTCGTTCTTCTAATTATCTTTGGTATGAAAGAGAGAACGACACATATGTTAAATTAAAATAAGTTTTTTATTTTTATTATTTTTTTTATTTTTACTAAAAATTAATGTATTTATATTAAAAGCAATACATTGTTTTTTGCCGATACCTCACATGGTCTACATCCGTTGCATCATGCATCAACTACTAAATCCATTTAAAAGTATATAATAAAACATGATGTTTATTTTTAGACAGAATTACAAATTTTGTCCTTTAAAATAAGACGAATTACGGTTCGTGTCCTTTTCTAAGTTTCCTTGCAGGCGGTGTACTTTAAACTTTTTTTTCCTACAAGTTTTGTCCTTTACGCTAACTGGGTTAGAAAAAGTCAGTTAAATTCCATCACGTGAGGCGCATGTGAGAGTACTTTTGTCCTTTCATATATCTCTGCAACTAAGCCCTATATCACTCTTCCCCCTCCCTCTCAATCGAATCAATTCCCGGCGATTAAAAACCCGACAGTTAAACCCTAAACCCTCGTATCCGACTCGACTCAACAACCCGACAGTTAATACCTTAAATTGCACATCATTCTCAGAACTTAAACACGTAAGATGGATGATCCTCCTCCTCCTCGATTCTACATTCGTGAAGCTGATGAACAATCAAATGCTGATGCGTTTTATGGTAAGTTAAAACTTTAGGGTTTATAATTGGGTTTATTTAACTAACAGCTGTTTAATCTTGTTTGTGTAGTAAATAATCCACATTTGTTCACGATCAAGATGCACCATGGTGGCAGTTTCACTAAATTTCCTGGACGGGTTTATAACAGAGCCGTTGTCCATTTTGTTGACATGCTAGATATTGACAAGTTTTCAGTTCACGAGCTTGATCGAATCTTGCTTGAATTATCCTATCCTACAGATAAGGTTAGATTCTACCATTATGTAGTACCGGGTTCAGAATTGGATTGGGGGCTTAGAGCTTTGGGAAGTGATGATGATGTTAGGGGATTTGCTAAGTATATTGGAGCTTTTAATCAGTTAATGAATGTGTATGTTGAGCATTAGTTCACCTCTGTACACACATACTTCTGCTCAACCTCAAAGTTTACCATTGAAGAGATAACAAATGATGAGTTTCTTGCAAGCGAGGTCGTACTAGATAAAGCAAACTCAGTTAAGAAAAGGTTGTTGTTGGAATGGCAAGATAGCACAAATGAGGTTGTTGTTCAAAAGGTAGTTGTGGAACAAGACAAACAGGATGCAAATGTGAATGTTCAAGAAGAGAATAATGTTGGTGTTGTTGAACAACAAGACCAGATTGATATATGTCATGAGGATCCAGAATTTGACCCTATTTTTGGAGAGGATGCTTTTGGTGTGCAACCTACAAATGAGGTGGAGATTGATTACAATGGTGATGTAGATGGAGGTGGGGATGGAGGTGGATATGGTGTGCAGCCTACAAATGAGGTGGATATGGATTACAATGGAGGTGGGGATGGAGGTGGGGATGAAGATAGTGAAGATTCTTCAATTTCAGATAAAGAAAGTGGAGATGAGTCTTCAAGTTCAGATGAAAGTGGAACTGATGATAGTAGGGATTCTAACTATGAAATGAGATATGAGAGTTCTGATGATGATGAACATCTAGAGGGTTGTCCAGTTAAGAAACCAAAGAATGTGAAGAAATCTAAGAACAAAAAGAAATCTAAAAATGTTAAGAAAACTAGGGATGGTGATGAAGATTCAGAAAGTGATTCAGATAGTGACTTCAACTATGAAGGTGGTGAAATACATGATGTAGATGTAGATATGAGGGATTTCAGACTGCATACTGATTTTGAAGTTGAACAGCAGGATGCAAATTGTAGTTTAGAGGTTTTGGACATAGAAATGGATGATGTGATGTTGGATAATGATAGGATGTATAATGAGAAACAAAGAAATGAGGGGGACATGGATTATCTTTTCCATGTGGGACAAGTTTTTGGTACAAAAGCAGAGGTGAAGGATATGATCAAGGCACATGCAGTTGAAACAAGAAGACAAATTAGGATAAGAAAAGATGATTTGGTAAGGGTCAGGGCTGTGTGTGAAGGAGATATGGAAGATGGGTCCCACATGCAGGGGGTTGGATCTAGCAGTGCTAATAAAGATGAGGGACCAGTCCAGAAAAGTATTGGGGGTAGGGGAAAAAGGAAAGACCCACTTGCTATTAGATGCCCTTGGGTACTGTTGTTGTCATACCAAAAGAGAACAGCTTCATGGAAAATTACAAGGTTGATAAATGAACATAAATGCCTTCAATCTAGGGAAATTTATGCTTGCACAGCCGGGTTCCTCTCAAACCATTTGGTTACTGATCTTCAAGATGACCCAAAGCTGAAAGTTAAATCCATCAAAGAAAGGTTTCAAAGGAGGTTTGAAGTTGGTGTGTCTGAGATGAAAGCTTATAGGGCAAAGATGTTGGCCAGGGAACATATAATTGGAAATTTCAGAGGCCAATATGGGTTATTGAGGGATTATATTGAAGAGTTGAAGAGGACTAATCCAGATACAACAGTGAAGCTTGAATTAGAAGAATGCTCAGATCCAACATCTGAGACAAGACAATTCAAGAGGATATACATCTGTTTGGGGTCTTTGAAAAAGGGGTTCAAAGCAATAGGTAGGGATCTGTTGGGACTGGATGGGGCTTTCCTTAAAAGTGCTTGGCATGGTCAACTTTTAACAGCAGTTGCTCTAGATCCAAACAATGGATACTACCCTGTTGCATATGCTGTAGTTGAAGCTGAAACATTGAACTCTTGGGAATGGTTCTTGGAATGCCTTGGTGATGACTTGGATATAAACAACAGATCCAAGTTTACCTTTATGAGTGTCAGGCAAAAGGGTCTTATACAGGCTGTAGATAAGTTGTTTCCTTCTGCAGAGCATAGGTTTTGTGTGAGGCACATTGAAGATAACCTAAGATCACTCTTCAAAGGAAAGCTTTTAAGGGATGCTCTTTGGAAGCTGGCTAGATGTACATCACCTACACAATATGAGAGAGAGATGAACAACCTAAAAAACTTGAACAAAAGGTGTCATCTTTGGGTATCTAAGATCCCACCAGAAACATGGTCAAGGTCACACTTCTCTGGTAAGTTTTTAATTTTGTATCCTTTATTCTCTCATAACTTTCAAGTTTTGTCCTTTATCTGTTGTGTTTTGTTATAATAGGTAGAGCAATGTCTGATGTGTTGACCAACAACATGTGTGAATGTTTCAATTCAAAGCTGGTAGATGGAAGGGACAAGCCTATTATCACATTGCTGGAATACATCAGAGAATATGTGATGAGGAAGATTGTTACTGTGTTGAAGGTAATTGATAGGTCATCAGGGTTACTAACACCATATGCTACACAAATTATGGAGTCAGTGAAGAAGGAAGCAAGCAGGTGAGTTGTATGTGAATATTTATTTGTCTTGTAAATGATGTGAATGGTTTACATATTTGGATGATAGGTACTCTGTGCATTGGAATGGTGAGGATCATTATCAGGTAACAGGTCCATATGGTGATCAGTGTGTAGTGAACATGAGCACAAGTACATGTGCATGTAGGAGATGGGAGATAACTGGGATACCTTGTAGACATGTGGTGGCATGTATTTGGGTGAAGGGTGCACATGACAGATCTGTTGGCAGGCCAGAAACATTTGTCAAACCAATTTACACAATGGATGGGTGGAAGGCAGTGTATAGCTACAAGGTGTATCCCATCAATGGTATGAGTATGTGGCCCACATCACAAGTCCCAATCCAGATCACAGCTCCTAAATTAAAAAAGCAAACTGGAAGGCCAAAGAAATCAAGGAAAAAGTCAGCAGTGGAAAGGGAAGATGGTGGTTCAAGGAAAAAGTCAAAGGTTGATGCAAAGGGCAAGGGAAAGGCTGTGGAGGGTGAAGGCCAGAAAGTGAAGGCAGTGAGAAAGACAAAGCCAAAAGGATCAAACACTTGTGGGACATGTGGTCAAAAGGGTCACAACAAGAGATCATGCATGAAAAATTTTGCAGATTAATGTGCCTATTGTTTGACTGTTTTTGTAGTTTTTATGACTTTATGGTATGGATATTTTTATGACTGTTTTTGCAGATTAAGTTGTTAGACTTTTTTTGAAGTTTTTCATGGTATGGATGTATTAAGTTGTTGTCTGGACTTATTTTAAGTTTTTCAAACACTTGTATGGATGTATTAAGTTGTTATGGATGTATTAAGTTTTTCATGTTTTTGAAGTTTTTCATGGTATGGTAATGGTTGTGCATAACTGCAGATGGATGGATCAGATGTTACTTATTTTAAGGGTTTGGACATATTTGCCCTTGGATCAGATTTTACCTAATTTAATGGTTTGGCAGATGGATGTTTGTGCAGATGACTCATTCATCTTTTTGTGCATATGGATCTGCAGATGGATGGATCAGATGTTACTTATTTTAAGGGTTTGGACATATTTGCCCTTGGATCAGATTTTACTTAATTTAATGGTTTGGCAGATGGATGTTTGTGCAGATGACTCATTCATCTTTTTGTGCATATGGATCTGCAGATGGATGGATCAGATGTTACTTATTTTAAGGGTTTGGACATATTTGCCCTTGGATCAGATTTTACATAATTTAATGGTTTGGCAGTTTTTACTTATTTGCCCTTGGATCAGATCAGATCATATTATGCAGTATTCATCTCTTGGTTTATGGATGTTGTAGATGGATGTGTAGATAGTGCACAATGTGCAGATTGTGCATCATGTGTAGATAGTGCACAATGTGCAGATTGTGTATACAATCCATCCAAAAGTCCAAAATAAACTAACCAAAGATCCAAATTAAATCCAAAATAAACTGATGATACATTGTTTAAAAGGGATCCAAAATTACATCCAAAATAAAGTCAAAATACATAATACTTAAACTGCATAAAGTCCTAAATTAACTAATAAAGTCAAAATACAAATAGTCAACAACTTCAAATTCAGTCAACTAGTTACATTTTCATTGCAATTACAATTGCAATGAAAATGATCCAACTAATGACCAATCTGTTCTTCATCTTCCTTGCTTGTTCTTTATAACTCTCTAAACTTTGTTCAACCGTGTTTTTCGATTTCAATAAGCCCGGGATAATCTCCAATGCCCGTTCACACATTGGTGGGTCACGCCATCCAAGAAAGGGGCAATCCGATGTCTGGAAAAGAGGAGAAACATGAAGTATAAACAATTGACTGGAACTTAAATCGAATTACACACTTACCATGTCCGGACAAGAGAATAACCGACGACCTGGATTTCTATCAGTCTATGAAGTTCGAACAACTGCTACCTTGCCACAAACACAGTAAGCCATCATCAATTGAGCCCTGGTATTTGAATTTCGCATCGAGCCCTAATTGATTGAAGCCCTAATTGAGTCGCGTCGGATACGAGGGTTTAGGGTTTAACTGTCGGGTTTTTAATCGCCGGGGAATTGAATCGATTGAAGGTGGGGTTGGGTTAAAAAGAGGGGGAAGAGTGATACAGGGTTTAGTTGCAGAGATATATGAAAGGACAAAAGTACCCTCACATGCGCCTCACGTGATGGGATTTAACTGACTTTTTCTAACCCAGTTAGCGTAAAGGACAAAACTTGTAGGAAAAAAAAGTTTAAAGTACACCGCCTGCAAGGAAACTTAGAAAATGACACGAACCGTAATTCGTCTTATTTTAAAGGACAAAATTTGTAATTCTGTCTTATTTTTATTTAAAATATATGTTTTAAGGTATCCAACATGTTAATCAAGCCTTGGTTATCTTATACCTTAGCTTAACAATTAAGATTTCCATATGTAAATATGACAATCTGAAAGTTAGCAATTCGCATTTTCGTTTAGTAGTGGTGATCGAGTCGGTTTTCGTATTATTCGAATCAAATGGATTTTTTATAAAGTGAATTCAAATTCAAGCTAGTAGTTGAAACCGAATTAAAAAATTTGAATTCAAATGGATTCAAATAGGTCGTAATATAAGAAAAAATAAAAATTAATATAAAAAGCTATACCTGTTATTTTAGTAGAGTTAATATTTATTTTTGTGTTAGCATTATTATTCTAGTGGTCCGTACGTTTCTCGTATTTTGTTTATATCCTAACACATGAAATATAATAACTAGTTTTTTTATTATTTTTTTACAAAAAAAAATTGATTACTTATCTTTATTTAGATATATTTAGCAGTTAATCCACAATCAAATAGTAAATGAAATTCATATAATAAAATACAGTGCTTAATATATGGTTAAGAAGATTGATGAGTTGATTAATAGTCAAATAAGAAAAAATATATTTGTAAATTGCTAGTGTTAAAAATTGACCTTATCCATGCTTATAAGTTATAACAATTTTAAATATATAATATATATGATATACGAAACCCGATGTCAATAATAATAATATTGTAGCATGCCGTTGTTTATTTTTATAGTGGCATGTGGTGTCTATCCTTAATTATTAAGTGATGTAGGTCCGAGTCAAAATGAGCAAAAGTAAGTTTTAGAATATGTGTGTTCAATGTTTAAAAAGAAAATAATAAGCCCAACCCTCATACCATTTTTTTCGTAAGGTGATTATGAATGTCTTTTTATGTCTCAAGTGAAAATTTTCAAATAGGCTATATCGTTTTATTTACCTGACAGTAAATCTTAAACATGTTGGTGATATTTAAATTCATGCATTCTTTATAAATTAAACTTCTCTTCTTTCTACTCTAAGATGTTATTATCTAGAGATTTACTTAGAATATTACATGTTGGTAAATATAACTTTGAATTAAGGTTACACCTTACAACATTAGCTAAATCTCGATTTCACTAGATTTTAAATGTTGTAAAATAATGTAATTATTTAATGTTCAATAAATGATATGAGATACAACCAGAATCTCGAACTCACTATTTATACAAGTGGATCTGACATATGATGTTTCATTATCTAACAAACCTCTCTGTCACACACCATATTTGGGAAGCATTTCCCATAGTACTTCTTATATCATAAAAGAATTTGAGTTTATATTTCTTTTAGTGTCCCATGTTCATACAACTTTGTCCTTTGAATATCCATATTAAAACTTCCCATATTAATCGAATCGGATTATTCGATTCTGATTGTTAAAAAATAGATTCAAATTCGATTCAAATAAGATTTGGTTCGAATTTAAATTCAAGCTAGACCGATTCGAAACAAGGTTCTATTCGAATTTGAACTAATTCGATTCAAATTCGCCCAAAAATAACTGGCTTTTGGTCTTGGGTTGGATATTGAATTAATAGTGCAAATATGTTAAATTGTTAAAAGAGTGTTTTCACATACAAAATTTGAATTTGAATTTCGAATCATAATTAAAAGCATAATTCGTATTTGATATGAAATTTGATTACTAATTTGAATTCTAATTTGTTAAACTGAATTCGAATCTCCAATTTTGTTTTTTTTTCTTCAATCGAATTTCAAGTTTAAGTTAGATATGAATACTAAAAACCCCTTGTCTCAACAACTGATAAAATGATGCGTACACCTCATATTGCTTAATCTAACTCTATAAAAGTTATCGCACTTTAGATCCCGTTCAATATTCTTAATCACTAAACCAACTCATGAGCACGATGCATTTTACTCTTCCAACCGTCACTGTTTATATAGAAATAATACATGTTAATCACATGTGAATAATTAGGGATGTCAATCATGTTTGGATAAAGGGTTGGCGGGTTGACAGGTTGAAATATGCAACACAAACCCGATCCATATTATTATTCATGTTAAAATTTTTGACCCAAACCCACATACACACAATTTGGGTCGATCCAAACATGACCTATTGAACCCATTTTCAACAAAAAATAATTAAAAATAAAATTTATCTAACTTAGGGTCGACAGACTAATTTGAGTAATATGAATATTTTTTCTAGAAAATTATTAAAAATCTTGAAAATGTGTTGGAAATTACAAGTGTATATTAATAAAAGTGGATGTATTAAACATAAATAAAAATATTATTTTTAATAGTTTTATTTAAATACTTAAACGGGTCAAACTGTTTTTATACAAGTCAATCCGAACTCGACCCGTTTATTAAATAGGTTGTGTTAGTCAAATAATTCCCGACCAATTTAAAAAAACAGGCCACTTTAGTCGACCTAAAACCCCTTTTTCATGTCATAGCCGCTCCTGCTGTAACCAGATAATATTTTAGTTTGCTCACCATGTATAATTTGTGTTAGAATATTTCATTACATGACTTATATTTGTTTTATAGATTGCATTTAAAATTAAAACCACAGTCAAATCCACATCTAGTGGGTTCGAGATGGGTATATTTGAACACTAGTTACGTTATTTAATTATAAAAAGGACATAACTGAAATCTGGTGAATATATGATTGTCTTGTTTTATAGATTATTACGTTTATTTCTAAATTGTTATGACTTCAATATGACAATAAATAATAAATAGTTTCAATCTTTATGGGTCCAACTAATATTGTTTGTGATATTAAAACTTACATATAAATCAAATGACATAACTTACATGTTATCAGATAATTTACATGTTAAATCTAATACTTTCGGAAGAACGAGCATTCGAAAACATGAGACGTGTAATACACGGAATCAAATTAAGTAAAAGTCGCATAATATTTGATAATCAAGAAAACCTAACATGCAATATAAATTCAATTTAATTCCAATTTGAATATCTATTATCTTTAAGGGTATCAAATAAGTCGAGTCGAGTTCGGAAACGGTTAACATCTAGGTTGGTTGAGCTCTATGTCTAAAGCTTGAGCTCAACTCGTTAATAAAATGAGCTTGTTTAAACTAGTCTTTATTCATGCCTGCCTTTACTTTGATTAGTAACAATCATATGGTTTTTTTATTTTTTAATTATTTTATGTTGAACTTAACCAATCGGCAATCTATTATTTTCTGTAGATTCTCAAGCCGATTTAAATAATAATAAGATGGCATGTGAGACACCCATCAACAGACACGAAAATGTGGATGCAGAAGAAAACAATCTACTGGAAATTTCCTATAAATAGTAACTGATGTCATCTTGACTTTTGGGGTATGAACATATGATTTTGTAACGCTAATGAGATTTTCTCTAATTAAATCAATATTATTTATTTAACTACTTCAATTCGAACTCATTTTCTCTTATCTTCTTTTCTAATTTTCATCTCTTGATTTTGTAACTATGAAAATGTAAGGGTATTCGGGGCGTTCTTGGGTTCGAGCTTCGGGTAGCTCGGTAAAACACTGGCACCAATGCTTCGGCCTGGGAGATCAAGCTAAGAAATTGGGTTCACAAAGCAGAGGAGAATGTAGGCGTTGAGAGAGGGGCCATCGGTCATATGACCGTTGACTGAATATTTTTAAAATTAAATTAAGCAGTTTTGTTTATAACACTATATTCAACATTTTCTTTACATTTTTTAAACAAAAATATGATTTTTTTTTCTCTTAAATTTTTACCAACAATTTTATGCTACAAGCACTCAAAAGGAATCGAGCAAAAATTCAAAAACCGGTTCAAGCAAAAAGGTCACTAGACTGAGAGGCCATTATGGCCAAAATGATCCAAATTCTCGACCACCACCACCAGGTTATGCTCCCAAACAATCGTATCAATTTCCATATCACCAGCATCATCCTACACAACCACAACCAGACGTGTTCACTCAACTTCAGTCTAGTCAATTCCTGTATTCCTTACAAGATGATAACCCAGCCACATTTTAATTGGCTCTATTTTAAAATAAAAAAGATTTAAATCTCAATTTTGAAAGAACAAATAAAATAAAATCTAGTGACATCGAGACTAATAAGTTCCAATCCTCGCGTCAACATTAGACTAATTTAAGCGTGTTTATTTCCATAAAATTGATGTTATTTCCAAGATAATTTTATAGCCAATGTTGGATCCATCAAATATCATTTTTTTGTGGGGCGATTTTATAAAACGTACAAGATAGATTTCTACTTTGTCTATTTATATCTATTGTTGTTTGTAACATCAAGATATTCCTCATAAATAACGAATATCATAAAGATATGTATATATATCGTACGATAACTTTAGCGGTCATCAGAAGATGCAAATCCCACACTTTTGAATGTCATTACCAATATATATATATATATATATATATATATATTCTCAAAATTGATCTTGTGAGGTTTTATCATTAGTTTTTATGTATTTTATAAAAATAATTATCATTTATTTAAAAGTATTTTACAAAATTCATATTGTGATGTTTTTATTTCTAAGATAATTAAAGGAGATTATATATTTTAAGAACATTACATGAATTTGCCATATTTATGTTAATTGCCACCCTCAAAGGCAAAGTTTGTCTTAGTTAGGTCACCTTTATTTATTTTAACTCATTGGCCAACCTCCAACCAAAAACTCATTTGAAGATTTGTTCAACAATTAATTTAACCTCGCTTTTAAGTTTTAATTAATAAAAAAAAACACTATATATTAACACGCTAAACAACCAATTATAACCAAAGCCACCCTTCTCAGCGACCATCTCCATCAACAGTCATAGTGAACAAAGCCACCCTTCTCACTTGTATAACATATGCAATACAAGTGAGTATTGCATATGAAATTGTTACGTATGTTAATTGTCAAAATCAACTCCTCTCACAAAGTCACAAGCACGTACTCTTCATGGAGGCCTGACTTTTAGAGCATGTTTTGGATTGAGTTTGAAACATGCTTATTGGTTTATTGGTGTTTTCAAAAAGTCAATAAGTTAAAATGTGTTTGATAGTTGCAAAAATCTTTTTTATTTTAGTTTTTTGAAAGTGTTAAAAAACGGATTTCCAAAAACCTCAAATCATAGCTTTTCAAAATGTCTTTTTGAAAAAGCCAATAAGACAATAAATATTTTTCAAACTTAATCCCAAACATGCTCTTACTTACTTTTGTATATATCCCCGTATTCGTATATCTCACTTTAGGAATTCATAGCCAAATTTGAAGCGATTCATATGAAGACTTGACTACAATGTATGTATAATCGTACAAACTCAAACTCCGTCACAACACGCGAGTACAAAAGGTCGTTTAAAATAATTATGTAATTTAATGATTTGAAATTTTTTAACAACTTCAAAAGATTACAGATTATATATTATATTTTCTAAGACTATAACATATTTAGTTTCGGTGCGGGTAAATGAGTGTGAATAATAAGGCAGGTATTAACTAACACTTTACACATCCGAAAGACACGAGTATTTTTATAACTACTTCGATATCCAATCTCATATTCTAATACTTCTCCTATTAGCCACTATTTGATTTGTGTTTGGATAAATTTCGTTTGATGTGATCCCTAGCCATCGCCTTCCCCTCATTTCCCCACATATGACAACCATGCCCTCTCTTTCCACTTTCGCCATAAATCAGCCTATGTTACTTGTTGGTGTTGAAAAAATCGTGGAAATGTATATTTGAAATCAGCGAGCGTGTTCACTAAATTTGAATGCAAATAACCATATGTAGTTATTATTATTAATATAATCGTTATTTATTTACACGAGAATAATACAATTAAAACATATTTTGCTGACAAAGTATCAAGACTTGTACTATTCTCGTGCTCTAAAGCTAGACTTGTAAGTCGTATACATTTGTATGCTGTACGTATATGGTTCATATGTAAATGTGTTAATATTTCACATAATTTTGTCAGTTTATGACATGAACACATGGTTCATGTTATGGGAAAAAGGACGTGATGTCACACATGTTGTTTGTTTCACATCCTAACAAACTCGTAGATAATTTATGAGGCTAAATCCCCAAAACATGAAACAATATTTATTTACGTTTTAAGTTAATTAAATATTAATTTAAGACAAAAAGATGATAACATATATAAGACTTAACCGCATAAATAATCCACATATTATTTCTTGTAATCACACAGTTGAAGTCTTGATTAAAAATATTAAGTTTTAAGTTACATGATTTTTCATTTTAGAGAATTTTAGGATATGGCATTGTGTTAAATTAGCTTTAACTAACTTCAAATAAATTAAGCGTTTTGCGGTCGTGAACCGATACGAATTCAGATGGTATCAACAGTGTAGTAGTAGTAATAATAGCTAAAAAAGTTGCGGCCGTGAACCAATGCGAATCCTGTTGGAATTATGGACCGGTTCGGGTAAGTTAATACGGCCAACCGGGTTATGACCCGTAAGAGTTACACCGTGAGGTAACGAACCATAAACCCGCTTAAGTTAGTTAACCGGGTTAGACACTTTAACGAGATAAAATTACATGGAACGGGCTTTGGAGCAAGACATGGACTTATTGGCCCATTATGTTTATAACTAATTAGATTAGTTAAACCTAATTGAGGGGTTATAAATATATGATATTTTATAACCTGAATCTAATCCTGACAAGTCCATCTCCTTCTTCCTCCACCCTAGTTGCCGGCCACCTGCTCCACCGTCGCTGCTTCACCGCCGGTGCATAACCAGCCGCCGCCACTTGTCCGCCGCTGTCTGCCGGTGCCACCGCCACCTGCCGCCACTGACCAGTCGCTATCCGCCGCCGATGGCGCCTCCAGCCGCTGCCGCACACCACCACCGTTGCCGTTGCCGTTGTGCACCGCCACCGTTGGTCGTTGATTTCGTTGTGTCACCTAGCTCGGTTCGTTAGCCTTCGGTGTCTCAACCGGTTATTTATTAACCGAGGTAAACTTAAATATATCGTTAGTTTAATTATATATCTATTTACTCGTACTCGTATTGTCTGTAACCGGATCCTGTCGGGTTTAGTTTCAGTGCTGATTAATTATATCCATTCCACTGCGTATAACTATAATTAATAAGATTAATTATTATTAACCACGTTTATTGAACCGGTTTTAATAAACAAAATTTGTTTAACTGATCACCACTAAAACCCAACAGTGGTATTAGAGCCTTAGTTACAACATACGAGTCGAATCCGGTATTTTCACCGGTTCTACATTATAAACTTCAAGGTAGTTGACGTTTTTTATCTATATAAAATATTAGGGCAATTTTAGTTTGGTCAAAATTTTATTTATTTTATTTGACCAAAATACTGCCTGACTTATTTTTCGTTGAATATGTAAATCTGGCCCGACCTTGTTTGTTTGGTTGAATGATTTTATTTTGGCCATATGGATGGTTCAAAAGTTGTATTTAGTTTTTGGTTTTATTTTATGGTTTTTGGCCATCTTGATGGTTCAAAATTGGAATAGATAGGGTTTAGTTTTTCATTACTTGTATTAGTGTAATTTTGTAATGAAGAAGACCCGAAGGAAACTGAGTACGATCTCATGGAGGTCTTGAAGTCAGTGGGAGTTACCAAAGATGACGGGAGGCACCAAGAGTCAATCCTTGTGGTTGTTTTGTGTTGTGACCCCTTGACCCGATTGATCTTGCTAATAGGCTCTAGCAAGATCAATCACTAATCATGGCCATTTAAGATTTACATATCCGTTTGCTATTTTGGTTGCTTGCTTGATTATAATAGGATTATAATACCACCAACCTAATACCAAATATATTAAAATAAATTAACCAATCAAGTTTTGCAAAATTAAACTAAATTTAATTTTCCATAACTAATAACTTAATAGATAAAACTATTAACTTAAAATTGGTTGGTATTATCGCGACAAACTTAGTTTTAATAGGTTATATAAAACTAAGTGTCCTGAGAGATGAAAGGGTTCATCAAGTTGTCTCGATCAATAAAGTAAAACTGGACTTTTACTCTATTCGGTAATATTTAAAATTAATCCCAATTTAAATCAATAGTCTATGCCATCCTACTATAAGTCACACTTGAGGCATACTGCGAAACTTCAAGTGTTTGGAGCTACAGCACCGCACTTGATTTCTAGCCTATCCCTTCAAGGTGAAAGGGTTCCATTGACACATCCGGCTCTTTCACAAGTGACTATACTAGGGCGACTATTACTTTACTCTCTTGTTACGTGCTACAGCTATATGGAGACTAAGGTGGGCATAGATGAGGCTAAACGTATCTACTTAGGCAAATGTGTCTTAATGGGCCTCATAAACGAGAGTTGTGCTCTATCCACAATTGGCAATCATTGTCTGTCTGCCTAACCACTTACTAATGTTGTGTGCTACAACTGCCATTAGTAACTGGAAGCCAGAGTCTCAAGCTCCTATTTACTAATGTCATTGAGTCATTAATAATAGGATTAAAAAACATCGAAAATACTAATAAAATTTACTTTTGCTTAATTGAACAGATGTCTACTGATAATAACTCCTCATTCACTCTCAAGGCTATCCTTGAGAAAGAAAAGTTGAATGGCACCAACTTTCTTGAGTGGCACTGCAACTTGGGACTCGTTCTCAAGATGGCAAAGAAGCACTATGTTCTCGATGGACCTGTTCCAACCGAGCCTGAAAACAATACTGCTGATGCCAAGAGGGTTCTTGACAAGCATACGGATGACTCGGCTGAAGTCGCCTGTATCATGCTAGCCACCATGTCTTACGAGCTTGCAAAAGGCTTGAAAGATTTTGGTGCCTATGAGATGCTTGAGCAACTCAAGGGCATGTTCCAGAAACAAGCCCGTCAAGAACGCTATGACACCATGAAGCAGCTTATCACCTGCAGAATGGAACAGGGATCACCTGTTAATGCGCATGTCGTCAAGATGAAAGGGTACATCGAACAACTAAGGAAACTTGATTATCCCCTGTCAGATGAAATGGCAGCGGATTTCATCCTGAACTCTCTTCCCAGCTCTCACGACCAGTTCGTAATGAATTTCAACATGAATGGTTGGGTGAAGACAGTGCCGGAGCTTCGTGGAATGCTCAAGACGGCTGAGATGAATATTCCCGCTAAAAACAATCAAGTTCTTATGGTTCGATCTGCTGGTGTCATCAAGCCTAAACCCAAGAACCGGGGTCATAACGGTAAAGGCAAGAAGAAGGTTACTGTTGCTGCCAGGAATGCCACCAACACTAACAAAGGTGTTGCAAATGTAACACCGCCGCCTCTTGAGGAGCGCCAGTGCTACAAGTGCAACAAAATGGGACACTGGAAACGTAACTGTCCCGACTACCTTGCTGAGCCGAAAAGGCTGAGGACCAATGGTAAAAGCTCCTCTAAAGGTATTTCTGTTTACATTATTGAACTTTTCACTGTCTCTAGCAACACATGGGTATTTGATACCGAATGTGGCTACCACATCGTTAATGTCTTGCAGGAGCCTAAAAACTGGAAGAAGCTGAAACAAGGCAGCATGGAACTCATCGTTGGAGGTGGGAAGAGAGTCCCGGTTCTTGCAACTGGCACATCGTTTTGCTTGTCCGTCTGGCCTTGTAGTTACTTTGGATAACTGTTTGTTTGCACCTGGTTTGACCAGAAACATTATTTCGGTTTCTTTATTATTTGAACAAGGATTTAAGTACGTTTTTAATAGTAATGCTATTTCTGCCTACTTGAATGATATCTTTTATTTTGAGGCTAAACCTCGAAATGGTATTTATGAGGTTGATGTTCAAATAAACAATAATGTATATAATCTTTCTAAACGTATCAGATCTGGCATCAATGATACATTTCTATGGCATTGCCAACTTGGCCACATAAGCAAGGCATGAGTCAAGAGACTCCAATCCAAAGCGATTCTTGAATCCACAGGACCGGACTCTTTTGATGATTGCGAATCTTGTTTAGCTGGCAAACTCGCCAAAGGCTCCTTCACTTATAAGAAAGAACGAGCAAAGGATCTGCTGGGAATCATTCATACTGATGTATGCGGTCCCTTCAGAACCATGTCTAGGAATCATGAAAGATACTTCGTTTCTTTTATTGACGATTACAGTCAATATGCCTATGTGTATCTCATGAAACACAAGCATGAAACCTTTGAAAAGTTCAAAGAGTTTCAAAACGAAGTGGAAAACCAACTCAGGAAAACTATTAAAATGCTTCGATCAGATCGAGGCGGAGAGTATCTCAGCTCAGAATTCATACATTATCTAAAAGAGCGTGGAATTGTTTCACAACTCACTCTACCCGGCACACCCCAACACAATGGCGTGAGCGAGAGGAGAAATCGAACCTTGCTAAACATGGTCCGATCAATGATGTGTAGAACTAACTTGCCTCACTCCTTTTGGGGCTTTCCCTTTTGACCGCCGCCCGCATTGTCAGTCGGCTCCAACTAAAAAGGTGAGTAAAATCCCATATGAGATATGGCATGGGCGAAAACCCAATTTGTATTTCCTTAGAGTATGGGGATGTGATGCTTATGTCACTAGTGATTCTGACAATAAGCTCGATCCTCGCGGCGTAAAGGTTGTTTTCGTCGGATACTATAACCAAAGCGGATATTATTTCTTCCATCCTGATACAAATGTGATTTCTATCAGAAGGAAGGGCCACTTTCTCGAGAAGGAAATTCTCGATCGAGGAACTGGAGATAATATTGTCGATCTTGAAGAAATTCAAGAACTACAAACTACCGCTGAGGAAGTTGGAACGTCTGATCAACAAGTTGTTGCTGATACATCGGACACGAACACAAGCGTTCGCAGAAGTAATAGGACTCGCGTACCAAACTCTAAATACCTATGGCATCTAGATGGTCCTGAGGTCCTCTAGTAGCCGAGTCAAGCGACGAACCTACTAATTATAAATCTGCTATCTTAGATCCGGAATCTAAGAAATGGCAAGATGCCATGAACGCCGAGATGCAATCTATGCGTGACAATCAAGTCTGGAACTTGGTTGAGCTACCCCCCCCCCCCCCGGAGTGTCGGGCAATAGGGAGCAAGTGGATTTTCAAGAAGAAAACCGACATGCATGGAAATGTGCAGACATATAAAGCACGGCTAGTCGCGAAAGGTTTTACTCAAACTCAAGGTATTGACTATGATGAAACTTTCTCGCCCGTTGCTATGACTAAATCGATAAGGATATTACTTGCCATAGCCGCGTACTATGACTACGAGATATGGCAAATGGATGTCAAAACTACTTTTCTTAATGGACATCTTTCTGAAGATGTCTATATGGTTCAGCCTAAAGGTTTTGTCGATCCTAAATATCCTAACAGAGTGTGCAAACTGAATAAGTCCATTTATGGACTTAAACAGGCATCTTGCAGCTGGAATCTTCATTTTGATGAGGAAATCAAAGAGTTTTGTTTTATCAAAAATGAAGATGAGCCTTGTGTTTACAGAAAGGCTAGTGGGACAACACTATCATTCCTCATCCTGTATGTGGATGATATACTGATCATTGGAAACAACATCCCTATGCTTAAGGAAGTTAAGAACTGGTTGGGCTCTTGTTTCGCAATGAAAGATCTTGGTGAAGCTGCTTATATTCTAGGAATTAAGATCTACCGAGATAAGTCTAAGCAGCTTCTAGGGCTGAGTCAAAGTACATACATAGAAAAAGTAATGGCATGCTTCTTTATGGACAACTCTAAGAAATGAGCTCTCCCCATGGCTAAAGGAACCGTGTTGAACAAATCGCAATCTCCGGCAACGGACATTGAAACTAAGCATATGCAAGCGATTCCATATGCTTCAGTGATTGGTTTTATCATGTATGATATGTTATGTACTAGACCTGACGTCTCGTATATGCTGAGCATGACTAGTCGATTTCAGCAGAACCCTGGCATTGCCCACTGGACTGCTGTGAAGAACATTCTGAGGTACCTGAAAAGACATGTTCTTAGTGTTTGGAGGAGTGGAAGAAGAGATCACTGTAAGGTATTACACTGATGCTAGCTTCCAGAATGACCGAGATGTTTCTCGCTCACAATCTGCTTGAATGAAGAAATTCATAGCCCACCTCGATCTGGTTCCAAGTTTTCTGAAACCGATCGACGTAATCCGTGACAAGACAGGAACCAATGCTCAAGCCAAAGAGCTCAGATGTCATCAAAGGGACAAGCACATTCTAAGTAAGTTCCACTATATACAGGATATACTGGAACGGGGAGACATCATAATAAGCAAAGTAGACACAGATCAAAACCTAGCTGACCCGTTCACTAAACCGATGACTCAGGACAAGCATGATCATCATAGAGATGCTATCGGTCTTAGATTAGCTAGTAGTTTGTTTTGATTTAGTATTTGGATGTGTGAACATTTTAAACAGTTATATTTTAAGTTCTCTTTTGATTTAATGGTTAAATGAAAATGCTAAATAATATAACTGTGTTCGATTTTAATACGTTTAATCCATGAATATTGTATTCTAAATTATCCGTAGTCGGTCAGACTCGTCGGAACAACTCTGAATTAAAACTATTCTGACTTTGGACTCAAGGAGTTGACTTCCAAACTCACAGATGGATGTAACTCACATCAAATCATCTTCATGGATCTTAGTCATAAGATGTTTTGATACTGGCATACTCATTTAGTATCCTTAGACCTGAGATACATATTAGAACTTTCGTTTACTAAAGGTTATTCTTTGATCAGTGTCAACCGCTGTCACGTAACTGCCAGCTATAAAGGCATTGGTTGGGAATAATCTGAAGTTCAGTGGGAGTTGTACGTATTCAAGATGGGATTCTGTACTCTTACATGATATGTAACAGTTAGACATCTTGGCGCCCTCGTTGATTCAAACTGGTAAAGTGTGAGGCCTCACCCAAACTAACTGTGTGTTTGATTGGACCACTTTGACTCTAGATAGAGAACTATAATGATTGAACGCCATATGAGATTGAACCTGATCCATGTCTCATTGTTCAATTGATGTCTTATACAGAAAGGATAGATGACAACGATTACCATAAATTCGTTATCTTGCAATAGTGTATTCCAAGATTATTTTGGTTAATGAATTTAAAATGTTATAACCTGTTGGGTGGCAGCGATGTGTAGCTAGAGCACCGCTGGCTGTCAGTATTGAGTAACTTAACCGGAAACCGTACAAGTGGGATACTGTTGGAATTATGGACCGGTTCGGGTAAGTCAATACGGCCAAACAAGTTATGACCCGTGAGAGTTACACCGTGAGGTAACGAACCATAAACCCGCTTAAATTAGTTAACCGGGTTAGACACTTTAACGAGATTAAATTACATGGAACCGGCTTTGGAGCAAGACATGGACTTATTGGCCCATTAGGTTTATAACTAATTAGATTAGTTAAACCTAATTGAGGGGTTATAAATATATGATATTTTATAACCTGAATCTAATCCTGACAAGTCCATCTCCTTCTTCCTCCACCCTAGTTGCCGGCCACCTGCTCCACCGCCGCTGCTTCACCGCCGGCGCATGACCAGCCGCCGCTGTCTGCCGGTGACGCCGCCACTGACCAGTCGCTGTCCGCCGCCGCCGACCGCGCCTCCAGCCGCTGCCGCACACCACCACCGCTGCCGTTGCCGTCGTGCACCGCCACCGTTGGTTGTTGATTTCGTTGTGTCACCTAGCTCGGTTCGTTAGCCTTTGGTGTCTCAACCGGTTATTTATTAACCGAGGTAAACTTAAATATATCGTTAGTTTAATTATATATTTATTGGTTGACTCGTACTCGTATTGTCTGTAACCGGATCCTGTCGGGTTTAGTTTCGGTCCTGATTAATTATATCCATTCCGCTGCGTATAACTATAATTAATAAGATTAATTATTATTAACCACGTTTATTGAAGCGGTTTTAATAAACAAAATTTTAACTGATCACCATTGAAACCCAACAAATCCGGCCGACATGAACGATAGGGATGTCAATCGTGTTGGGTTGAGATTCTTCAACCCTAACCTAACCCATATATATATTCGGGTCGGGTCGACCCACTTAAATTCGTGCCGTGTTCGGGTTGTGTATCGGGCCAACTCATTTTGCGTTCGTTTGTTAATAAACAATTAATTACTCTTATTTATATAAAACATTTTAGTAATTTATGATACATATAATTGTACTTGTGTATTTATCTCTCATTCTCAACAACCAAGCTTGGTTTACATATTTAGATCAAGACAAGAACAGTAGAATGATAATATTAAGACAAAAACAGTAGAATGATATAAATAGAGAATAGACATTTAATACTAACCAGCTAAAAATGTTGGAAATGAAAAGTAGTTTAAAATAAATTAGTTTTAGTTTTAGAAATGAATAGATATGTAAAAAAATTAAAAATTAAAGTATTTAGCTTTCAAATTTAGCAACTCTAATCGCTAAAATTAAAATATTAACTTTTCTAAAATTCTTAAAAGGATTAATAGGTCAACTCGTCTTTTACCGGGTTAGGTTTGGGTTGATCCATTTTTTAAGTGGGTCGGGTTAGGGTTGACCTGTTTATGAAAACGGGTCGTGTCAGCCAACCCAAATCCTATATTTTCATGTCGGGTTCGGATCGTGTTTCGTGTCGTGTCAGGAATTGTCGCCCCGTAATCAACAGTGTAGTAATAAAAAAAATATTTAAAACAAAACATAACAAGAATAAAAAAAATGGTGAACCAATCAGGTGTCGTTAAATGGACCAATAGGCCAGTTACGGCACCAAACAACCAATTTTAAACTATAAAAGATTAGAAGTAATATTCTTTTACCCTTGCTAGCTAAAGCATTCACTAATAAAAATGGAACAAATTGCTTTTGTGGCTAATGTGGTTTAGGTCTAATAGTCCTTTCTGTCAAAAATGATACTTTTGGACGAATAATCTAATGGCGTTTAAATGTGTTTGCGTTTTGACCATTAAGACTAACTCCATCCATTATCTCCCTTAAATGAGGGAGGATAAATAATCTTAGTGAAACACATCAATTAATGCACACTTTACACATACACATTCGGAGAGAGAAAAAAAACAAGAACCTTTCATATTAGTATTCTACTATTTAAGATTTAAAGTTTTAAACAATAGTTTATTGAAATTACCAGCAAACAATTGGGTTATTAGCATGCATTAACTGGTTGATCAGATTTAATGTTGTGAACTTGTGATCTTGCAATCTTGCTCATAAGGCCCTGAACATCTAAAGCGTTAAAGCTGATTTGGCAAAGCTTAACGAGTGGAACACCACTCTCTTCATGAATTAAGAGGCGTTAAAGGCAAGATGAGTTAAAATGTTAATGAGCTTTAAAATCCTCTACGCTCACACACAATAATTTAAAAATCGTATTTGAATTGAATTGAGGAGGATTAAGCGATGTTAAACTATTTCTTTCAGGAGAGATGGATTAAAAAAGAGTATATAATACACCCACGTAAATTTAAGCAACATGAATGTATACCCATGGCTTAAAAAAATCAAAAAAAAAAATCTTGGGTTGTTAGTGTTGGGTTATGAAGGCCTTTGGGAAGGTGTTATTAGGAGGCCCGGTTTTGGTTCCTAATTATGTTTAACCCTAATATTGTTTATTATATATATTCCATCATGTAATTGTAATCTTCGTTCTGAGCTAATAAGAAAACCTAGTTGCAGCCCGTGGACATAGGTCCCCTCGCGGGGACCGAACCACGTTAAAATCTTGTGTGTTTATATTTTCGTTTATGCGTGTTTATCGTTGTGCATACGTGTGTTGTTTCGCTTCCACGCACCGCTTTGTTCCTAACAAGTGGTATCAGAGCTTTGCCTCGTTGAACACATGGTTTTGCACTAAGACGATTCACAAAGGGTTGGCGTGGTCGGTGGGGATAGCTGATGAAAGAGCCAGAAATCACCAAAGCCTTGAAGCTGCCGCAAGTTTCTTTTTCTTGTGATCGTTGATTTGAGCCTTAGCCCCGCTAGGGTTTTTTGTTTGGAGTCCGATCGTTCGAAGAAGATCCGTCGCAACATAATCACTGTGGTCAGGTAAGTAGCGTGTGGGTAATTTTGGTTTGTACCGGCAACCGTAGCTGAAGAATTAACCTAAAGAAAACCTTTAAGTTCGCTGGGTTATTGTATGGATTGGTGTAGCTGGTGTTTTGTGAGGAGAAGGGTTGGTGGTTGGAAGATTGGTGTCGCCGGTAATCTGGTTCAAGTGATCGGCGAGTTGTGATCAAAGAAGGGCGACATGGTACAATGAATAAAGGTCATGTATTATTTCTTCTTGGGGTGCGTGTAGGAAGGATTTAAGTTTTCTTTATGTTTGTTAGTGCTGGTTCTAACGAGAAAGAAAGGGAGTTTTGGTTATTCCTTATTTCTTTTAGTTTTTAGTAACAACAAAAGGGAAAGAAAAAAAGCTTAAAACCTAAGAGGTGGTTGATAAAGATGCATTTTATTTTCTAAGTTTGAATTTGACTGTATCAACCGAAAATCTAAGGAACCGGTTTATGTCAAAATTCAGCGTTCGGGTTCAGATTTGTCTGCATGAGATCAGTCTAAGGTAACTATTTACATTTTATTTATAGTTAATTGATTACCGGTTATTGCAGGAGCAAATCGGTTTGTTTGACAGTGTTCAGTAGAACAGCCGTCAAGTTCAGGCTCGTGCCATTGCTGTGTCTGTTCACTGTTTTCAATCTGTCCTTGTTTGTTATCGTTATAACTGAAGACGGGATGGTTGTGATCGGAGTGTTCATCGGTTAATGATTTGGGTTGGTTGGTTTGTCAAAGGGAACTTGGATGTGGTACTGACATGGAATAAACCTGGAGAAAATGGAACCAACAGGTGTACTGGTGACGACATAAGTGAGAAAAAAAAGTGGTTAGTGGCAAGTCGTGTGAACTATTGCCCGTTTGGATGATCTTTTGGTTAGGGTTTGCGTTAACTGGTCGTGTGTGCGATCATAGAACACTTGGTACCGCTTGCTTTCCATGAAATTTCTACTACTGTTATAACTGGTTGCCTATTAGCTGGTCTAGAATTGTGATTGCTACTTGTCTGTTTGGAACTGTGAAGGTATTTTATGTTCGTTAGTGATTAGTGGTACAACATTTGAGAGGATCAAGATTTTGTGTTGGGTAAAGTTATTTGCCAGGGAAATACGATTGGGGTTCATCTCCTGGAGTGTTGGTGTGGCATGGATTGAGATAACAAAGACAGTGGGAGCTGGACATAGGCGACTTGGTAGGCTGCAAGGAGGTGGGACATTTGAAGAGTCGATGTCAAAAGGTTTAGAAGAGAATGTATCTGGGGTTGATGCATTGAGACTCAGTGAAGGCGGTGAAGACTCTTGGGTTCAAGATTCTGGTATGTTTTATTTCTTGTTACTCACTTCAGTGAAGCATTGGTGAATCTTTTAGTTAAAGACTTTGGAAGATACGGTCTCTATATCATCGGAAAAAGTGAACCAACTTTCGAGTTATAAGTTCTTGGCTCGCTGAATTGAGTAGAGCTAAGGGGCTTCAGTTTGCAGACATGAAGCCTAGAGCCACGGGGATGTCAGCTTGAGCGTATTCGGAGGACTGAATATGTCCGGGGTTTTGGTAACAGTGGGAGCATGCGGTGTGTTCTAGGTTTGTTTCCAAAGGGACATTGGTTTAGAAGACCGGGAATTCGAATGTGAAAATTTCTCCTGGTGTAGTCTGCTGATTTGGAGAGTGTTTATCCTCTGGAAGTCTTTGGAGCCAGTAGTGTGAGTAAGTGAGGGCCGGTTAAGATTGAGGATGAGCCATTGGCGGATTTTGTCATGACTGGGTCGTGATGACCGAATTGGAGCTCTCGGGAGCTTCAATGGGCCTTTTAGGTAACTGATGAGAAGGGCCGCTGCAACTAGGGTGGATTAGTGGAAATCTTAGCTTGTTCCTAGGGAACTGGAGGCTTGAAGAACTTCTGTTGTTGAAGTTTTAGCTTGTTCTTGGAATTGGAAGCTTGGTAGATTTCTGTTACTGAAGATTACTGACGTTACTGGATGATTGGGATTATTATTTGCTTGGACAGCGGGTTGGAGTTTATCGCAAGGCCTTCAAGTGGGAGATTGTTGGGTTATGAAGGCCTTTGGGCTGGTTTTATTAGGAGGCCTGGTTTTGGTTCCTAATTATGTTTAACCCTAATATTGTTTATTATATATATTCCATCATGTAATTGTAATCTTCGTTCTGAGGTAATAAGAAAATCTAGTTGCAGCCCGTAGACGTAGGTCCCCTCGCGGGGACCGAACCACGTTAAATTCTTGTGTCGTTTATATTTTCGTTTATGTGTGTTTATCGTTGTGCATACGTGTGTTGTTTTGCTTCCGCACGCCGCTTTGTTCCTAACATGTTACTTCTTTCTTATACTTAGTAACTCAAATTAAATGTTGCCATCTTCTCATATATTATTGAAAAACCCGTATAAAAAATAATAAGTTGAATGTCTTACTTCACTAAATAAAAATTCTTACTAAAAACCAGCAAGATGTTAAACCATGCAAGGAACGCCATGTAAAACCCTAGGCACACCATACTTTTAATATTAGAGCGTGTCCGGCCATTGCTTCATGCTTGAATTCTAATAGTAATAGCCGTTATCGACACAAGAGACTTCGTTATCGAAGATATTCACATTTTGTTGGTTTTTTCCAACGAAAGAAATGAATGATATTACTGATATATAGATTATATGACTGAGATAAAAGTCGTCAAAATATTGATAATTTTATACTACAGCTATATATAGTCAATGGTAACATCAAAGGATTGATATTTGAATTAGCACACATGTTCTTTTTTGCTTTATGGTTTTGCTACTAGGATGCATTATGCGCTTATCTCTAATTTTTGTGTTATGGACAATCGAAAGATAATCTAATAAAATATTATACCGAATATTCTAAGGGTGTGACATGGAAAAGCTTACGTTCAGTTTTAATTTAGGAAATCTTATGACGTATGAAAATATACCTAGATTTTAGAATTCAATATGGGTATTGAAAAAGATTGACCATGCCCTATTTCAAGGTTTTCAAACACTTTTTACTAGGATGCTCATAGGTTCGGTTTCTGGTTTATTCGGTTTGAAAGGTTTTTGGTCGAAACCAAAAATTGAACCCAACCCAACTTGTATTTGGTCCAGTTTACGATTTTCGACTAAATAACTCTTTTCTTATACCACTATATTCCTTATTGGATTGGGTTGGGCTAAAGTTGTAATTGACTAGGGTAAATGACAAAACTAAAAAAACCATTGTTTGATATTTGGTTTGTACTAAGTTAGAATTTCTATAAAACCAAAAACCCAATACGGTCTCAACCAAAAACCGAAACCGAAACCGAAAATCCAATATGTAATTCGACTCGTTTTAAACGGTTTCCATTCATTTGGCTTTCAGTTTAATCAGTTTGAAACCAAATAATTAACATCATTCGGGATCTTAGTGAAATATTGGGCATAAATCATCGTGGGCTATTCATCTATATAGGCTCAACCTTTTGGTCCGTATAAAGACAACACACAACTCCACAAGAACACTAAAGCCCAACAGGATTAAACTAAAGCTCAAAATAAAATTAATTGTAAGTGTAGCAGCTAAAAATTTACGTGTGAACAAAAACACTATGTTATAATTAAAATGTTAAAAATTTAAACCGAAACATCTAAATTAATTGAGAACTTGATAATTATGTTATAAATTATAATTACTCTCTAGTTTATATAACCAAGTGGCAAGTTTTATATATCGGTATTTCGCCTCGAATGAATAATCAATAAATAGTTTGTTAAACAAATTAATGTATATGCTAAATTACGTTACTTCATTGTTCAATTTATCATTAATAATTATTTTTAAATACATAATTATCAATTATTAGTCTAGGATTGCAATACTCTTAAACATGACTCTTTTGGACGTTTAAACTCTTTTAAACTATATGATTATTTGCGTAATTCGTTGTATGACCTTAAGATATATATCACTAGCAATATTAATATACTCATATTTGGACATACAATAATCACTAGGCCAAAGTGATAATGGTAACCAAATTCATCTTACAACTTATTTGTGCATCTTAATATCTTATGTTTGTAGTGTTGTATAGGATGTTAAGATATTTTTCGGTCAATTACTCAGTTAGGTCATTAGGACATGGGCTGATAAGATATTTTTCGGCCACTACGAAATATGATGGCATCCGTAATTTTTTATATTTTATTTTTTTTGTTGTGTAGTCTTAACTTTTATGTTAACTAGACATTAGGAGACTTTTATAGAGTTAGGACAAAACACAAACTTTTTAATATGAAATTGATAAATATATTACACTTTCAGAAAAATATCAATTACCATCTTCATTTCTTGACATACATGTCAATCACAATCATCTCTAGTAAAACATATATTTAAAATTTAGACATAAAAGTAATCACTAGGCCAAGGTGATAATGGTGTTACATTTTGATAGCCAGACTTTTAATAGTGTCAGCATCTAGAAATCCAGAAGTATACAGTATCACTCGTTTTCGTATAGAAAAATTTTTCCACCGATGTCACACATCCACTAGAAATAAATAAATAATAAAATAATTACTGAAAATTCTTTAAACATTAAACAAAAAATAAGAATCTTCTGATCTTACAACATTATTGCTAAATCCAAACACACAAAGTTAGGAAATAAATGAAACACAAACTCCTACTATTTGGCAGGCCCTCAAATAGACAAAACATAGCACATTTGTACACCCCTATATGGGATAGACAACATGATGACTTTCAAAAAGTCAAAATTAACTAACACCCCCTTCTTTTTAAATCTTGATCATGGCCTGCAACTCAAATCACTTCTTTAAACTTCATCAATCATCAACCTTTGACTTTTATCTTTGACCAAGTTCATAACTTTTCAACACCCTTTTGAAATCTTGATCCAGTTTTGACTTTTTTTGGTCAAATCAAGAAATGGGCTTGTGCAGTAGCAAAAGTAATAGTGGTGGAGTAAACCCTAATGCACATAAAGCAAGATTTGATGAACCCAATATTATTTACACCAAATCATCACCTCCAGAAGCTCGAGCAGCCCGAATGCCCCCCAGCCCGAAACGGGCTAAAACCGACACAATTCTTGGAAAACCATTTGATGATGTGAAGCAGTATTACACAATGGGGAAAGAATTGGGTAGGGGTCAGTTTGGTGTTACATATCTTTGCATAGAGAAGTTGACCGGTCAAAAGTACGCGTGCAAGTCGATATCGAAGAAGAAACTTGTGACGAAAAGCGATAAAGATGATATGCGAAAGGAGGTTCATATAATGCAGCATTTGAGTGGGCATGCTAATATTGTGGAGTTTAAGGGGGCTTATGAAGATAAGCAATCTGTGCATTTGGTTATGGAGGTGTGTGAAGGGGGTGAGCTTTTTGATCGGATAATTGCGAAGGGACATTATAGTGAACGGGCTGCAGCGGCTATTTGTCGGTCCATTGTGAATGTGGTTCATGTTTGTCATTTTATGGGTGTGATGCATCGCGATTTGAAGCCTGAGAATTTTTTGCTTTCGGATGGTAGTGAGAAGGCGCTTCTGAAGGCTACTGATTTCGGGTTGTCGGTGTTTATTCAAGAAGGTATTGTTAATGTTTTTGTCTTTGATGTTAGTTAGTGAGCCTTGGTGATATACGTGCGGATACTTAAGCTAAACCGACAGGAATAATATGGTTAATCTTGCAAATTGTGAATTAGAGGTTGAAAAGCTCCATGATAGACGGTTACTTGTGAATAAGTTATGACAAGGCAACAAAGCCCGGTCTAGATTGTTACGGCCCGTGTATAAAATGACCCGTTTCAGCCCATACAAAAATAGGCCCGTTACCCAATTTGTGCGACATCTCCATCGCCACTGCTAAACTTATTGCGGTAGAGGTGCAAGAGAAAACTGGTTCAGGAACTCGAATCAGTTTGTAACCGGTTTGGAAACGAACCGACCAGTAAGGTTGAAATCGGTTATGTAACCCTATACATTGAAACTAGTTTGAACCCGGTCAAACCCAAGCCGAACCATTTAAATCCCAATTTCAAACTGGTTAAAATCGATTTGACTTTTGGCCAGAAATCGGTTCCATACCAACCCGGTTGACCAGAACTTGGTTTTGACTTTTGTTGACCTAACCCAACCCTGCTTCAACTCGAACCGGTTTGGGCCCAGAACACGATTTGTGCACCTTTAGTAATCTAGTTTTCGGGTTGACGGGTCGAGCATGACTTGAACCGGAAATTTAATTAAATTTTAAGATGAACACTTTAAATTACCTCCAAACTTACCAAAAATGCGAATATATATAAAATAGTTACATTTAAACTAGCAAACTTTATTATGAACATGTGAACAAACAATTGCAGGAAAATCATATCGAGATGTTGTTGGCAGCGCGTATTATGTTGCACCAGAAGTGTTAAAGCGGAAATACGGGAAAGAAATCGACATATGGAGTGCAGGGGTGATGCTGTATATCTTGCTTAGTGGTGTGCCTCCCTTTTGGGCAGGTAATAATGCTTTTTTAACCATCTTTATAAGTATTTATGAATTTTATATAGTCACTTATATTATAACTTTTATAAGTTATAACCCGAAAACCGATAATAAATTGCAGAGACAGAGAAAGGAATATTTGATGCTGTATTAGAAGGATATATTGACTTCGAAAGTGACCCGTGGCCATCTATTTCTCCAAGTGCCAAAAACCTGGTCCGAAGAATGCTCACGCAGGACCCCAAGAAGCGTATAACTTCTGCGCAAGTTCTCGGTATGTAAATATGATTACAAAAGCTAAAAACTACAAAATTTTAAACATAACCCGAACGCTGTCAAATGGGTACAGAGCATCCATGGATAAGAGAAGACGGTGAAGCATCAGACAAACCGATCGACAGTGCGGTTTTGTCTCGAATGAAGCAGTTCCGGGCTATGAACAAGTTAAAGAAACTTGCTCTCAAGGTTATTGCAGAAAATTTATCGGCAGAAGAAATTCAAGGGCTGAAATCAATGTTTGCAAACATGGATACTGATAACAGCGGGACGATTACGTATGAAGAGCTTAAAACAGGGTTGGCCCGATTGGGGTCAAAGCTCACAGAGGTTGAAGTCAAACAACTTATGGAAGCTGTAAGATGTTTAGAATGTTGAAAACTTCAAGATTCTTGTTTTTTCGGATACCCTTTTCGTTAAAAGAGTTTTTGCATGTTTCAGGCTGATGTTGATGGAAACGGGTCGATTGATTACATCGAGTTCATTACCGCAACAATGCATCGGCATAAGCTGGAAAGAGAAGAACACTTGTACAAAGCGTTTCAGCATTTTGATACTGATAATAGCGGGTATGTAAATTATAAAGTACCCGAATTTAATAGTATTAAATATGATTATGATTGCGATATTTTGGAATTAGATTTATTACAAGAGACGAACTAGAAACAGCGATGAAGAAATATGAAATGGGAGATGAAGCCACCATTAAGGACATAATAGCGGAAGTGGATACCGATAATGTGAGTTCTTTGTTTTCGTTGTTCTCTTAAATGTCGCTCGGTTTTGTTAAAGACTAAAAGTTACAACGGTTGGTTGTTATATTACAGGATGGGAAAATAAACTACGAAGAGTTCAGTACGATGATGAGAAGTGGGACCCAACCGGGGAAGCTGTTCTAATGCGACTTAAACGACAAGTCGGCAACTAGATGGTTACAAAACCAGAACATCAGATCATATTCAGAGTCAAATAATCCACAAGAACAGAGTCTGGTGCATAAGATTTTAAGTCTTGTGGTTGCAGGCTAAGTTTTCCATAATTTTTCGAGTACTAAAATCATAAAGAAAGTTTGTATAATCATTGGTGCTGTTTGTTTTTTAAGAGGTAAAATGTCTACAGTCTGCGGACCATATCTGCAAGCATCTCCAGCAGAAGAGGTGGACCAAACCTCTGCAGTCTTTAGTTTCACTTCTACCATATTCACATTATTGTCTTGCTGTCTATAAGAGTTTTGAAATCGTTACTTGCCACAGTAAGTTTCCAACCCCACCAAAAAAAAACTAGGTGTGACAATCATGCCGATTAAGCAGGTTGAAAACCATGTAACCCGAACACAACCCGTGTAACATGTTTCGTTTATCTATATGGGTTGTCAAGTCAAAACAGGCGGGTTGGTTGCAAATGAGTTGTAAATGCGTTAAGCAGTTCGCAAATGGTTAACAAACTCGCTGATGGATTAAACTTGTATTATATATGTATTCTGAACATAAGAGGTTGATGAGTTGAGCTGTTTAATTCTAAACATAGTTATTAAAAGCCCTCGCTTCTTGTGCCTAGGCCCATTTTTTAGGTGAGGCTCAATAAATGCGCTTCTAGTTCCTAGGTGAGGCGCTCCTGCATTGTCTATGCCAAGAACATGAGAAACTAAAAGCTGAGCAAAAGAAACACAAAGAGTGCTATTGAAACATAGATCTAGGAGAGGCCAAACGTATTATATTGATACATTTGTTATTCAGCTTTTGAAATTACATTTGAATCTTGACTATTTTATAACTTTTGGTACTAATTAGATGATATTAGATGTTATATAATAGCTTTTTTATTGTAATAGCTTTCTAATCATCTTGGTTTCGTGGTGTGTGCATTTTTGTACCTATCCTCCGACATGTCACTACGCAAGAGACCAGGCTCTCTTTCTAACCTGTTATTCATCTTTCACTTCTCTTTGTGTCAATAATGGCGATTACGACAAGGGATGCCATTTTTGTGGGGCTCTCTTACTTACATTTATGGTTTTGTTAGGCAATCATGTAATAATCTTTGCAATTGGTTTGACTTCAAGCTGTAATCCCAACTTAAAAGGCACATCCAAACACCCTATATGTATCATTCAATTATTTTCTTTTTCTTTTTTTTCATCCTTTCTTTTTAAACAAATTTTATATTATTTTAAAATGCATAATGGCTCATGATGCACGAATGGAAACGGACGATTAAAGTTCGTTAGCTCTGTACCAGCATACATGTTAAACCGGCCCGTTAAACTTACACTAGACAAAGACATTGATCTGCAAATATCTAATCACCAGCATTGTTTTCTTCAGAAAATATGAGGTGTAATTGTATAACTTCAAAGTTTATATTTCATATAAATTTGCCAAAGTTATGGTTTCTTGATTAAAAAATGGTGATATAATTATATTATTTAGGTTGGCTTCACAAATGAAGTAAAGGTGCTTGCTTTAGATCTTGAAATCTTTAACAATGCCTGGAACTCACTTGATATATCTCAAGCGGAACTCAATAGCACGATGTACAAGTCACATATAATGCTTATGAGCTTCCAATGGGAGGCTGAAGAAACACTAATGTACCCCGGGCAGATTACGGATAATCTGGGGGTTAAGTAATGTTTCCCACGAGGGTTAGGTCCGGCAAAGAAGGATGTTCTTCAGATGACCTGCAAAACCGACACCGTGAGCTCGTCACTGAGAAGGGGGGGTTCCTCCTTGTGACCACCCTCCGGCGTGAGAATCAGACTAGATTGCTCTGAATATAAGTGTATATTGAGAGAAATAGCTAGTGAAGGTAAAATACCAGATGATCATACCGTTCCAAGGTGTTGGAGTATTTATAGCCGAAGGTAGGTTTCCAAGCAGGTACAGCCAGCTGTATAATATTCCTGTTCTACCAACTATAGGCTACGCACGTGCCATGCTGGTTGGTGGGTAGGCAGCGGCTGATAGTGACAAGGCCGGCTGTGTACTGTTCCCTTTCCACCAACTGCAGGCTATGTGCGTGCCGCGACAAGGGTTGGTGAGTAGGCAGCGGCTAATAGTGACAAACAGTACTAGAGCATGCTCCTCGTACTGTTTGTCGGTGAGCTGTCACCCTGTGATTGATTCATGGGCTGCTTTGGTCAGATCTTGTCTATTTTGTCCATACCTTGGCAGGTATAGTACAAAAGATCTTCCAGAAGCATACAGACTGGCTCATTTGGGCGGGAGTATTCCCGCCTTGCTCATTCCTTCAGGTGACACTGAATTATTGAGTGCCTTGTGCGTGTAGCCTTGCTATTAGTGCGGGTAGCCTTCCCTGATGGCTTGTATCCACAGCTGCGGGGACAGGCGGGATACTTCACCATTGGGAGGCTTTCCCTGCGGGAACAGCTGGCGTACTGCGCGTAAGGTCTTCATCTCTGAGCATGGTGGGTCCTGCGGAACTAGTTGGTCCTTGCGCAAACGTCCCTCTTCAAGGTGAGTCTTGCGGGTCCAACTGGGCTCTGCTGGGACCTACCTCTTCAGAGGCGATTGATTATCTAGATACTAATCAAATGTCAAGTCTTTTGTAATCACATGTTTGTTTAGGACATGTTAAATGCAATATCGAAAACTATTTAGTTGTATCGTGTTATTTGCTTGGTGATTTAAAGACACTCCGCTGCAACGAGCAGGTCAAAACACTAGTATGACACAAAACTGAAACACTTATACACAATATGAAAGAAAACAAGGTTGATGCTAAATTAAAGCAAGTTCAAAAGTACCAACACTTTCAAATATGGAATTATGAAATAAACAGAATCCGGGTCATAATCTTAGAATCCCAGCATCCAATGATCCACAAAAATACTTGATAAACTAAAAGCAACATATTACGTAACAGGTTTCAGTATGATCACCTGGTAAAACTAGAGGTTCATGACGACAAATCTTGATCTGTGGTTAACAAGCCTTATTCTTGCCATCATTATCTTGAAATCCGATCACTTCTTCTTCGCGGGCTTCTTCACAGTTTGTTGCTTTTGTGGCTTACGGGCACGTGTAAGTGCAAACTCTCCCAGTTTGTGTCCTACCATAGCATCTTTGATTTGAATCGGGCGATGTTTCTTGCCATTATGAATAGAAATACGATGGCCAACCATTTCGGGAATAACCATAGATGCACGAGACCAGGATTTTATCACGTGTTTTTCACCAATTTCGTTAAGCTTGTTTACCATTTTCCTCAAATGATTAGCAACAAAGGGGAATCTGTTAATAAGTGGCGCCATTGAGAATCAAGCTTCTTTCTTTCTGTACCTGAGATACGCACAAAAACAATTTGGGGAAAACAAACTTAATATCAAACCTAGGGTTGTAAATGTATCAAACAAGGCCTTGTTTATATTCATCCGTTAAGCTTTTACCGGACAAGTGAACAATTCACGAACACCTAACCGGACGAAAGTTCTTGTTCGCGCTCATTCATTAAAAAAAAACTTTTCGTGAACCGTTCATGAACACAAACAATGTTTTATTTGATTGGCTAACCAAGAAAAGTCGGTGTCGATTGTTCGGTCCGCCTACCAAGTTTGTGTATTTTAACATTTATATTCATATGTTAATTTATATATATAATCACATAACAGTATAACACTCATGTTTATTATGTTTTATAGTTAATACTTTTGCCTAAATCTATATGATAAAATTAGAAACCTCATTAGAAATATTAAAAAGCTTTAACAAACATAAACGGGTAAACGAACACATTAACGAAAGTTCACGGACATGGTTAAAGAACATGGCCCTTGTGTTTGTTCGTTTAGTTAATCGAATGACATTCTTTGTTCATGTCCATTCATTTATTAAACAAACAAACAAACATTAACGAATACATTATCCAACGTCCATGAACACAATTATACAAACATAGCCTTTTTTATGTTTGTTCATTTAGTTAATGAAATAAAATTCCTAGTTCACGTTCGTTCATTTATTAAACAAACAGACATTAACAAACACATTATCAAACGTTCACGAACACAATTATACAAACATGACCTTTGTTTGTGTTCTTTCATTTAGTTACTCGAATGAAATTCCTTGTTAATGCCGTTCATTTATTAAACGAACAAGCATAAACAAACAAACACATTATCAAACGTTCACGAAGACAATTGAACGAACATGGCCTAATATCATCATCGAATTAAAGATCAGCGTAACAAGTAACTTACATTTTCAGTTGGCATATTGAATTAAATTACTCGAGAGTATTAAAAAACGAATATATTCTTCAACCAGACGTAAGAATTGTGGTTTGAAAACACAATATTTATGAAACAATAACTACCAATTAATAAGTTTCATAGACCCAATTAACCCTAAATAGAATAAGGAAACGACAATGGAGTACGAACACAGCTAAGAATCATTTCAGGAGATCGAATTGAAATGGATAATCATAACCAGTGCTCACCTTAGATAGCAGATTCAAAGGATGCGAGAATTCGGCAATGGCCTAGGGTTTTAGAAATGACGATGGCGGTGAAACAAGGCTAGCCAAACAGAGCTTGGCTTGTTTTTTATTTATTTATTTATTATGTATTTTTTGGTTATTTTTATATATTTTGAGAAAAATCTTAAACAAGCCAAGCTTGAATTGAGCTCGACTGTTTGGTGTAAAATCATTACATAAAAGTCTAAAAGAGGTAAAACTTAAAAAACACAAGGCTTCCAAATATTTAAAGATTGAGATGCTTAATTTGTGTTGAAACTCTTGGGTTTGTTGGCTCGTCCCGGACTTCATTGGGCACGGTCTCAGCGGGAAGGAAGGCGTACATGCCTAGTCGTGCTTGCATGACGAACGCATCGCTGGTTGCGAGCTGCTTCTGCTCGCCTGATGAGTCCAAGGCAGGACGAAACCAGCAGACCCGATCATGAGCGAACCGATTGGCTGGCCTTCGGGCGTCACACGAAGTCTGAGGGATAACTCCGTGACATTAATCTCAGCTCGAGCAGCTAGACTCGTTTGCACCCCTATTCTTAATATATAATGTATAATGCTCTTCTAGATTGATTTGTAGAAATATGCAATTTTGTAGTTTAAGAGGGTAGTGAGTAAAGCCACACGTGGCATCTAAAGCCCTTAATTGAAACTGTTTATTAAAATAAGCCCTGATTTAGGCTTAGGCTCCATTTAGTTTAAGCTTGGCTCGAAGTTGATTTGAGATTTAAAAGAACATATCTTTATTAGTTCACGAACAACTTCACTCGTTTACACCTTACTTATCATCCATTGATACTTAGGTTTTTCTCACCCATTTTTTTCCCTATTTAAGAAAATTTGATTTGGTAATTCTGGTTGAATCTAAACAAAACCAAAATTATAGTTTGGATAGAAACAAAACAAGTCAACAAAAATACACAAACCTTAAAACCTAATACATAAATCAATACATGTAAATTATTTCGAAAAAACTTGTGTTTCAGTATTTCATTGAGAAAGATAGAAGAATTGGACAAAGGGAAATAAGGATATTAAGAGGTTTATATAATTACCGATCTAAACCGTCAGACTAAGTTGCCTGTTGTCTCGAATATGACCAACGTTTTGGTCGTAACTCGTAAGCATATTTGTTTACACTTTGGTGAACAACAATCTATGATAACAAAATCAAGTGATTACATTTTAATAATTTATATTATTTTTTTTTATGAACAGCAACTCACAAGCTTGCTTAATCTACTTTTAAATTATGTTTTACAGTTGCGGGATTTGAACTCATCTCTTTAACTTAAACTCATACCTTTTTAAAAGACAGTTTATAGCATCTTAATTAATACCATTAGTGCAAAGACCTTAAGGCTTGTAGGGATGAGCTTGGTACAGTACTCATATCCATGCTTGTACCGGATTGTACCCATACCGAAAATCAATAAAAATGTGTACCAATACTCGTACCAAATTTTTCGGTATGGTGCTGGTATGGGTATTGGTACGGTATTTCGGTACGATACCCGTTTTTGTACCGCTTTGCTATTTTTTATTTCCAGATCTCAAATGATCTTGAAACCGGTACGAGTAATAAACAAACTTAATTAGTCTGGTAACCGGTGCGATTACAGGTACGTGACGAGTACCAAATTAGTACAAGTACCAAATTGGTCATCAACATAATGATCAGATAATATTGAAGAACCTTAATCCGGTCGCCGATTTTAAGTGATATGTTTGTTCGACTCTTGGATGTTATGTTACTTAATGATGAGAAGCCTATAATACTTGTTCAATAATAACTAGGTTATTGAGTCGCGCGCGCCATGAGTTGAAATATAGAAATCGACAAGTACACACACATAATTTCAAATGACAAGATATTTTTAATAGATTTTTTTTAATATGTTGTTTGAGACGGCAACATGATTTATAATTGCAATCCATATTCATATGGAACGAAAAAATAAAGTACTGAAAGACATAACCATATTGTTTAGCATGGTTATGTATTGATACTCCATTGACTTGTTTAAGTATGTCTTTTAATACTTTTTTTCCATGTGATATATGAGTTGAGAAAAAAGAACATATAAAAAAACACCATTGACTTTAATAATATACATATTAAGATACATTATAAACACATAACATCTAAACAGATATGCAACGTTAAATATAAATAAAAATTATAAATACCTAAATGTCTCCTTATAGATAACGTTTGTGGTGATATATGTGACTTTGCATTCTTTATAACTGCCCATATCTGAAGGCCGATTTCTTTAATAATAAAATGACTCTTTACATAGTTAAAAAGTTGTATGCTGAAGAGAATACTCCGGACTGATGATGATGAACCAATGTGTCTTCTCCCCTATGCTGAAGAGAATCCTCAGATCTGAGATCCGCCGATTCCGACGAGTTTCAATCATCACCCGTCCATCATCGTCCGAAGTAGGTCCTTCGGGAATAATTGTTCGCTTTGTTATCGTCGGAGTATTCGCCGGATTCTACTAGATCTGACTCATACAACAAAAAAATACAACGAGATGCTATTCTAGACAAAAAAAAAATACGGATGACACCAATGAAGAAACGCGGATGCGACCCGTATTAGGGTTAGATCTATATTTCCACCGGGTAAGGGCTAATGGGTGAATCAAGGCTAACCTGAGCCGAGAGCGAAGCTAGATCCGGGTTCCGGGTTCGTTACTTGCAAAACAAACCACCGTGAGCTCGTTACGAGAAGGACAAGATGAGGGGGGGCCTTCCCGTAACCACTCTTCGGCGTGAGAATAAGTATCGTTATTTAGAGAGAGAAAGTACTAAGTGATTGATGTAATATGAGAATTGTGAATGAGTAACTCATGATGATTGAGAGAGTATTTATAGCCAGGGGTGATGAAATGTGATTGGTGGAGTTATCGCTATCCAGAAAATTCCTTCTTTTGCCTGAGCGGACACGTGGCTCATTTTGATAGGAGGATAGCTTAGCTATGTGCTGGATTGTTGGGACGTTGAGCTGACTTTTCCTGATTGGCTATGTCATCACGTGCTCTTTGTGAAGGAGGTATAGAGCACTATCGGGAAATATTTTGGCAATCTTCTAGAAGGATATTATTATAACATGTTCTTCCTTTGGAGGTGTGAAGTTATTCTTCCTTATTGTTCTTCCGCATGCGGGACTCTCCCGCGGCTCCTGTATTCTTTGTCCTGCGGGTTGCTTCCGCCATTTCCAGAGGATTGTCTGGACCTTTATTTTCTTGGCGGATAGCCATGGATGACCCGCGAGGTTTTCGCGGTTTCTTAGATTATTTTACTACCCTACCTCTATAAACCCCCCTTAGCCTAATGGCATGTATAAATTTTTTCGATTTCCTTTTTTTCATATTATTATACTAATAGGTTACCATAGAGTGGGATTTGAAATTGACCAAGCTTATTCAAAATTGATTCTCGGCCTCCGATAAGCTTAAAAGCATTTACTGCCTTTTCATCACGTGTTTACCTCTGTTTTTCCTCAATTCCATGAAATCGGCAGTTTTTCCTCAACTTTCAGATTCAATGTATGATAATAATAATAATTGTGAATTTATTGCTTCCCGAAATGGAATTTTGAATTGATAAAGAGGGTTTCTTTTTGGTAATTGAAGATACTAACATTATATAGTTTTTGAAGCAAATATCAGAAACTCAATAGTGGGTCCATTTAGGTTCGTTCATTAAAGTCCGTAAATGTTTCCGGTTACATTTGTTTATTATAATTCTACAATTTCAAATCAAACCATGTAATATTTAGGGCTTTTCTAAATTGATTCTTATTTAGGAATCATAATCATTTTGTTGAAAATCACTTGATTGCCTGAATTTGCATATTTTTTTAAACTGTAATCTGAAATGTACTTCAAAGATCCTTACCATTGTACTACTGCATTGGTGTTATGTTGGTTAATAACAATTCAAAGTTTGCTACATTGTTGATGCAGCCCATTACTGAAGTCGTAGAAGCTTCATCTTAAGATTATGAGGAGGCACGAAGCCTCAAAAGATTTGGAAGTAAGTTAAACTTCTCTTATGAGTATCGTTTCTTTGTTGTTGAATGTTGATGTATTTCTTTGAGATTGCCTTAATTTATAAGTTATGAATGTTTTTGTTTCATAATGTGTACAATAGATTGACTCCTAATCTTTTTTTTTCTCAGCTTCCTGCACCAAAGCAAGGTGAGATTGTTAGACAGATTGGTGATGCATTGAGAGCCAAGCTCGAGTACCTTGGTCGGCTTTTATCAGTTGAGATGGGAAAGATTCTTCCAGAAGGCATAAGGGAAGTTCAAGTATTTGTTTTTGTCTAACTTTAATTAGTTTAAACTTTGACTTCTCTATTTCTTGCATATATGCACTTTGTATCTTTTTTTGGTTCAATTTGTGATCAAACTTCCAACTTTAAGTTACAAAAGCTAATTATGAAGTTTTTTTTAAATGGCAGGAAGCTATTGGTACGTGTGACTTTGTTGTGGGGTTAAGCCAGCAATTAAATGGATAAGTCATGCCATCAGATTTTGGTTTCGATTTTTGGAGAATCAATGAGGATTATGAGATTTAATGTGTTTCTTAGCATCTCCTTTGTTCTTGCACCCTAATTTTGTGATCATTAACAAGGTAATTATAATCAAAATTCAAGTTTCCTAAATGTATATTGCTTCTTTTTTTTACCATAATTTTGCTTCTTGAAATTTTAGCATGTACATGATGAGAAGGAATCTCCAATTAGTTATTTATACAAAAAGATTTGGCCTGGAATTAGGGGCAAATGAACACAGTTGGAAGGTTGTTTCTTATGCATGAAACCATGGTACTCTCTTTCTTCAACCTCGTGTTATGCAATTCTTTTTAGATTCTTTACTAATTTCATCGTTTTGATACAGATTTGAAAGAACCAGTGGGAAGCCCTGCCAAAGAAGCTCAGATTTCTGTTTAAATACATAGACGTATTCGTACACAGACATTATTTATGATAGAGAAAACCCTACATGTATATGCTTATTCTGAATTGTGCGTGTTTACGACACAGATTCATGGGGTTATGCTGCTAAATTATACGCGAACCACTTGTCTGCTATAGATAATGGTTTGGCTGTTGCAGAGCAATATGATACACATGTCACCTTTTTTTTTCAGCTTTTAATGAAAGTGAAGCTTTTAGTTGCTTGTACTTATCATTTTTACACCAAAGTTTAATTTTGATAGGTCAGTATCCATAGACACCTTGAATGAATCTGGATTCGTTGAACACAAAATTGCTGCATTTAAAGATAGAACAATTCACACAAACCACAGTTATAAGCTTCTTCTTACCTCTTATCAAACCCTTAATTAGTTTTAAAATAAAAACATGTAGGTTAGGTTTCTCTTTTGTTTTCTTGAAGGTTGGTTATAGCACTTACCGTTGCACGTTTTAATTGTATTGGAACCATAATATGTAAGTGAATTCTTGCAAGCGTTGAACTGAATATGTTCTTTTTGTTTCAGTGTAGGTGCGGGGGTGTCCAGATGTCATCAAAATTTATGGTGTAAACGTTTTACCCTCATAAACAAATCCAACATGTCCTTACACTAAGAACACAATAGACAAACATCCAGATATGCATGTAAGCTCATTTAGAAAGAAAAAAATAAATAGTAAGCTCATTTTTTTATATATTTTACTGATGGTCTGCCATCACCTTGATAACGACATACCTGACAATATTTGTTGAGTCACGAATCCGGGCTGAAATAGTTGTTGCTGAAGACATTTTGCATAATATCGGGGATACAAGCATTAGATCGTTTGATTCACAGCCTATGAGTCGCCATCGGTGAGGTTAGCTATCAAACAAATTTATCATCTATTTTTTGGGATTATGTGTGTATAAATGTTGGTTTTGTTCTGTAATAATGATCAACACGTTAATTATTAATTAAAGATTTTTAAACTGGACACACGTGTTTGTGGGTCAACCTTGGTCAAACCCAACGCATACAAAATGTATCTGTTTAACCAATATCTTTTCTGACCCATTCTTCATGCTGACACGTATTTACAAGAACTTGCCAAACAACATTGGCATTAAACGAATCATTGCTAAATACACAATAAATACATCAATAGAAATGGCTAAACTGAATGTGTGAATGTGTCTAAAACATATTAGCATCAAAGTGAAGCAATAAATCATGCTTTATTGTTTTTTATCTTGAATTACTTTTATGCAAATGTGCTATTTTTTTTATTTTTGGAATTTTTGCTTGTCAGGTGTTCAAGACAGGAAAAGACAAGTAAAAAGATCTTCGGGTTAACAAAGATAGGTTTTTGTTGATATATATAGGCAACAGTTCAATCAAATATATATAGGCACATTATATATAGGCAATGATTCAGTTAAATATTTATTGTTTTTCTTTAAATATACAAAGAAAGATAGTTATGACATTATACATCAAACGGACCTGCTTTCTGCTTATTCATTTTAGTGAATTAATATAGCCGTCCATCACATGTACAAGAAGTATATTTTGGAAACGTTCTTGGTGCAAATTTGGGGTTGGGTCTTGCTAGGCAAGCAATATCAGGTGCATGATTTCCTAGTAATGTGGTCGCCGCCATTATTAACAATGTTTGTGCATAAGGGATGGCATAGCTACACTCACAAAGGTGTGAATATTAAATTATGTTGACTATTATCTGTTTGATCAATTGTTACAAGGTTTTCTTAGACGGGAAATTTTGTTTTTGGTGAAGGCAGAGGCTTCCTACTCAAAGATCATATTGGTAACAAGAGAATCGTGATGAGTAAAAGTAAGTTTTTTTTTCACTCATACACAATTTGTCACATAAAATTAGACTCCGCATTTGTGACAATATAAGTGCCGTGTACCTATCCTGCAACCCGGTTTAACATCAGCGAACAAAGCACATTGAATTGGACATTCATTTTGTTCGTGACAAAGTTGCAAAAGGCGAAGTCCGGGTTCTTCACGTTCCAACTCGTCATCAAATTGCAGATATCTTCACCAAAGGCTTGCCCTCATTTCTGTTTGATGACTTCAAATCCAGTCTCAACATTCGTGAACCTCCAGTTTAGACTGCGGGGGTGTATTAGCAGATAGATATATATGGTTATATTATTATTATTATTATAGAATAGATTGTATTTGATATAGAATATGATTCATCCCTAAATTAGAGGAGGGATTTCTGTATATATTAGGGATTATTGGTTAATGAGAATCATCGAACTTTATCAATCATCGAACTTTATCAATCATCACTGCTTACTATGCGTTTTAACCAAAAATAACTCCTTATGGAGTCTTACTGTATATTCTACCCAAAAATGACTCCTTATGGAGTCTGCAAATGTCATGATTAATTGCTTTGCCACTGTTTTTACACACATGCATTTTAACCAATTCATATAGCTTGAGTTTTGCTACAATTCATATTAAAGTTTTTTTTTTTCATTTCAAACTAAAAACAAATTCAAGAAAGTTTTTATCGTCATGGCTAATTTCAAGAAAAATTTTATGGTCGTATTTTTTCAGGTTTTGAGCTCACTTCACATTTTTTGTAAACATCCACCGGGTTCGGTTTACAGTAGGTTGATGTGAACCTTTTTTGACCCGAACCAAACTAATACTTTTAAATGGCCCATTTTAATGTGAACACGTTTTGACTCTGTCAATTGATATATTATTTTGACTTTGAACTCTTGCCACATTTTTGAATTTATGTTTTGTAAGATTGAAGACATAGTTAAGGAGCACTGTCACATCAGCAAATCATAAACGAAAGGGTTTCACATGAAAAAACTGATTCGGTCATGCACACAACATAGAAGCAAAAGGCGGTCGCCGGCGTAAATATAATATATCCGTCCGGTAATCTTTCCGGATCTCCGATTCAAACCCGACGATTGTTAATGGATAAAGGCAAAGCTTTGGTATCCGTACAGAAACCCGTTTACAATATCGATTTGAACCACAATTCCCAAAACCCTAACAAGTTTCCAAATAATTACAATCCCTCGATTCAATCATCCTGTAAGCTTATTATTTATATTTAAGTTTTATTCATTCCTGATTGCGCATACACGTAATATTATTATTATGAAACCCTAGCATTTGTTATGAATTTTACACTCTAGCTGGAAAACCGCTCGCCGCTCTCTCGGAAATTGCTCACTCGTTTTATGGCTCGATTGTAGACGAGCCGCTCCTCTCGGTTCGGTTTGTATCTACCTATAAAAAATATGAATTAATGTTAAATAGAGGTTTGCACGGTTCAGTTCGGTTACTAGCCTCAACCGAATTAACCAGTCCGTTTTCGGTTAATCGGTTCGGTTTATTTGGTTAGTTTTTCGGTTTTCTGTTTTCAGTTAATAACCAAAATCAAGCATGGCCTAAAAATTTTACTTAAAAGTACATGAGATGGATGCATAAATATATGAAATTGAGGGTATAAATACATAACATGAAGGTATATATACAAAAAAATGGTGGTAGACATACATGAAATGGAGGTATAAAAACTTGAACTATATGAAAACATGAATGGTTCTGTCTTTCGGTTAACCAAGGGTAAAAAATTAACCGATAACCGCTTTTCGGTTAATTCGGTTATCAGTTAATTTCGGTTTGGTTATTGCTCACCCCTTAATGGAAGGAGTAGGGGTGCGGAAAGTCGGTTTTGTTCGCTTATGGGTTGGTTATATATGTGAGTTATGCGTAAGAGAGCTTTTTGATTTGAGATTCGTCTACTTAATAATATTGATAGTTATCAACAATCATTGTTTGTGTGTTTTCGTATTGGTGAGTTTGTCAATTCGTTCTTGTCTTCTTGATTTGACTCACTAGCTGGAAATTGTTAAAAAAATTTGTAGGAAAAATTGAGCATGTATGAAGTTCTCTTTAATTAAAGTTTGATAAATGAAGTTGGATGGTTCATCTAGCTTTAAAAGTGAATTACTGTTGGAATGTAGTTTGTTTCATATCAGCTTGTTTATTAATTGTTTGATGGTGTGCAGGGTCACCTTTTTTGAAGAGAAAGCCTCCTGCTCTGGTAAGCCTGTGCCTTGGAGTAATTGGCAAGCATCTGGATGATATTATTGAGGATTTAGATGTTTTCTCCAGTTTTCCGCCAGATATTAAGGTAGGTGTTTTAGTCATGTTATGATTATTAGTGTCTCGGTTATGCATTGGATTGCAGATTTACATCTTTTATTCTATTAGTTGGTAAGCATAGTTTGGTGTTGTCTGAATTCTTTAAATGAATGATCAACTTATCAGATGGCCATTACAGCCATTGCAAGAAGAAGAAAGTTGCTTAATGATGATGTCATCGTTACATTGGCAGAGAGCTCATGGGAGATTCTTGATTTATCAGATTCAGAAGTCACCGATACTGGCTTGTTGAAGGTGATAGAGATTTGCAGTCATGTGAGAGCCATGGACATAAGGTGAAATCAGGATGTTAAATACTTGAATTATACTTAATTACTTATGATTCTTTATACTAGTTGAATTCATACATTTTCATATGCAGCCGTTGCAGCAATATCACTTCATATGGTGTTTCCGAACTCGTGAAGCATTGTCATTGTCTTGAGATATTGAGATGGGGGTATGTTTCTGTTTTTTTTTTCACTTTATAATGATTTTAGAAATGGTATTATATTGGTTTGATATATCTCATAGCAAGCCATATAACAGAGTTAACGTTACAGAGGATGCCCAAGAAGTGAACAGACCGCACGGAGCTCGTTAAGCATTCTGAAGCCAACATTAAACAATATTGAAGAGGATTCATGGGAGGAACTTGATACCACAGAGATTGTACATGGAGCACAGTCGTTACGTTGGCTTCTATGGGTATGCATGCATGGCGTTTTCAACCTTATACACGGGTCGGTTTGGGTTATGTTTTATCACTAACGGGTCACTTGGCTAAAGTAAACAATGGTACCTAACAAAAATATATGAGTTGAACAAATCAAACTAGTCAAAAGCCATCCAAAGTGTAACTTTTTTAATGCATATAACCTTCTAAATCATTTTCTTACAACTTATTTATGGTAGTGATATTGTTTCTATCATATGTAACAAAGTAGTTATTTTTTCTGAAGCTCTTTAAAAAAGTGGAAATAGACAGTTTTCAGAACCTAACCCGATCCGCTTGTTTTGCAGTTTCTACGTGATTTGAAAAAATTAGCTACATGAAAAGCTGCTACTTTTTAAAAAAGTTTTTAAGAAATGAAAAAAAAAAGAATAGTTAAAGTGGGCCAAGTAAACTGGAAATGCCCGTTTAAACAGTAAACACAAAAACTAGATGAAAAATTATTAGAATGGACCGGACTTGTTAAAGTGAGAAGATATATATTGCCATAGCATAGTTTTTAGTCATTATAATTTAATAGTTATTTAAGTTAAAAAGGGAATATGTTTATTGTAATAGTATAGTTTTCTAGTCACTATAATTCCATTTTGCCTCTTTTATGTACAATGATAAAAGAAACTTATATAAAAAGGAAGGTTCAAATGAGTCACACGAGCCAAATTGGTCAAAAGTTATGCAAAGTGTGCTATAAGGAAGAGATGATTTTTCAAAAGGAAGAGATGATTGTTGTAATAATATAATTGTTTAATCCTACGCAATGCAATAATTATTCATTTAATCCTACACAATGCAATAATTATTCACTAAAAGTTACAGAGATGGAAAAAGAATGTTTGCACTTCAACCTGTTCTCCATCATGCTCTCTTACTTTTGATAGTCGGTTACTTATGCAAATATTTTTTCTTTATGATTATTCTTTTATTCTGTATGATTCAACAGTTGTTCTTCTTGCAGCCAAGAATTGATAAAGATTCATTGGAGAGTCTATCAACAGAATGCCCCCGCATTATTGTGAACCCAAAACCATCACTGTTTGGCCACAAAGGGATTGATATTCCCAAAAATGCATTACCCGGTGTACCATTGGATGATTTTGCTGTACAAGACATCGACCCAAAAACTTGGGCAGTTCCAGGATCTAGGATTAGGCCAACTCAACCTGTTTTGACCTCAACCGACCTGCCAATTGTTGAAAGATTTAGACTTGCATTTGTTGAAAGAGATGCCCGAATGGCCCCAAAACGGGCCAAAAATGCTAGACAAAGACAGCGACGGGCTGCAAGAGAGTGGTTGACGACAAGTACTAGTGCCAAGTCGGTTGTTCTTGCATCACAATTGAGCAAAAATCTACATATTTAGTAGGTATTGATAGTAAAAGGTTGTTATAGTTCTATAAAATTGTGTGCTTGCAACTGTATTCTAGCACTATGTTCATGTTATGTTGAGTTGTATTTTTGAGTCGTCAGACCCGATATTGGAATGAATTTTGTCAACAGTTACTGCACCTTGCATCTCTGTACTCTTTGTATTATATACTATTATTGTTATTAACTTATTATTAGATTTGATCATATTAGGCATATGCTACAAAGCACATGGACTGCTTTAATCATAAAATATGTGTATAAGATTTGTGTTTAAATCAACTTATGACATCTCAGAAAGTTGTGGGGCCCGCTTCGTGTTTGAAGACAACTGCCAACTGGAATTTGGAGCATAACCAAAGTAAGTACCAAAATAATCTCCTTTTTTTCTGAATAATCTTGGAAGTTGTTTAAATTAACCAGCAATATTGATTCGTGTTGGTTTTTTTCTTTAGTGCATTGAAAGGGGGCTGGAAGTGCATAATTGGACAGAAACTTGCAACCAGAAAGTATACACTTTTGATAAAAGGTATTTCTGTTTATTCAGTTATATGAAGAATTTAGAACCTGAACAAGCTATATTATTTCCTAGAGAATGTTTAATAGGTTTCTTATGATCTGCATTTCTCCTAAATAATGGGACTAAAGATGAAACCACTGTTGTAGGTGTAGATCATAATAATGCTAGAATTAAAAAGTACACTATCATTGGACTATATGAACAAGTGGCCTATTAAAAAAACTACTTATCACACCTAGATCGTTCAATTTTATGTTATTAATGCGGAAAGCATTAATAAATAATACACACGTGCGGATCTTGGAACGATTCATGAATGTATGCAACACGTGATTAAACCACGGGCCATTTTTGTTGAACAATACGAAGATATTTTTTCTTGTTTCAACACTGTATCTCCTTAGTTGTCTGCGAATGCTCATTTTTGCAAATTGATGTGCTCTTTTTGGGATTGTTACAAAAAAGTAGAGGTTATTTTTGCAATTAAAACCATGCTTTTATAATTTTGCAATAAAAAACCATGTTAAACATTTTATCACAGTAAATAGATTTGCTGGTTCGGAAAAAAGGTTTTTCCAATGAAATGGTATTATATATATATATTAAAAACCAGTTATGACTATAAACCATCTTTATCATGTTAAAATTTTTTATACAAACTAATGTTTTGGAAAGAAAAAAATTGGTTAAAAACACAAAAACCGAACCATCAAACCAGTGAAAACGGTCCGGCCCCGTCGGCCCATCTAACGTGGCCGGTTATGTTTGTCTTTCCCTTGAAATCGTAGCTAGCAATTCGCCTTTAAATTGTTATCAAAATCAGCTGTATCAGATAGTGAACGCTCTTAGGCTACTTCAATAATCCAAAGTATTAAACTAATAAATTATAAGTGCATGCAGCATTGACTGTTTTTATAAACTTTTCTTGTATATAATAGTACCATATACAGGTGTTGAGGGACCATTCTCATATAAGATGGTCATTTGAATAAAACTTAATACATGTGTAAGTGCTCACTTTATTAGGCTGAGGGGTGTGGGGCGCTAACCTGGGCGCGAGAGCCCCTCCGCTCGCGCCCCCAGGCGCTAACCCCACACCACCGGGGCGCGAACCGGGGTGCGAACGGGGCGCGAGCGCGAGCCCCCAGGCAGGCGTGAGTGTGGTCGCGGGAGAAGAGAGAGGAAAGTGAACGTTGGAGTAGGAGAAAGAGCCGTTGGAGGAGAATTAAAAAAAAAATTAAAAAAAAATGTCCTATATAATACACAACTTGTTGAATCCCTCAATAAATTCAACAAAACCATGGATGTGGTCTCTAATGACAAAAAGGAAAAAAGTCGAATGAGAGATTTGGACTTCCTTACAAGAGACTTCAGTAACCTAAATCCGGTCGATCAAATGCTGATGGAAAAGCAAAAGGAACGTATCCGAAAGAGGTTGATCGAAGAAGACCAAGCCGAAGAATAAGAATAATGTTTTTTTAGTACTTTAATTTTTATTTTATTTTTAGATATTAATGTGTTTTTTTTTAATGTGTGTTTTTTTTAATAATTTATGAGTTTTTTTAATAATACGTTTTTTGAATATATTTATAAAAAAATAAAAAAAAAATCCGCTGGAGCCCTTGCTGGAGCCCCTCCACACCAGGGCCAGGGGCTCCAGCGGGGGCTCCAATACCCCCATTATCCAGTTTCTCTCTCTGCCACACGTCACAATATTATTGGCTGGAGCCTCCACTCGCGCCCCCGTTAGATCCCCCACACCCCTCAGCTTTAGTTTTTGGGTCCACCTGTACTTCTGCCGCCAACTGTAATCGGTAGCATGGACATGGTAAAGTCTAAAACGCCTCTATTTTTTATTTTTAAATTATTTTTTATATTATCACTTCTTTTTTTTTTCCAAAAGTAATCTTGAACGGTTGAAATTGGTTAAAAAAGCGGCAAAGAGCTGATTGGTTTTAAAGATAATTGTTACTGTTCTTGTCTGGCCAATTACATCGAATGACAGCTGAAGTGCATCAAATCAAGAAATGACATGATTTTGAGATATTTTGCTACTGTTTATGTATGGGCTTATGCATTGGCTAGTGGTTGCAGTCCATCAAATGATTAAGACATTGTGTTTTTTCTCGAAAGAAGGGTTATTCGATGTTACTAACACTTTTTTCATGGTTACATATACGTTTAGGGAAAATTTTTTAGTTGATCAACTTGTTTACTTTTTAACTTTTGATTTGACCGTTGTGAATTGTTACCTCCGATCAAAATAGACCACGTGCCATAAGATTATTAAGTTTTATGAATATCGTGTAAAAATCTACAAGTTTTGCACCTGTCTCTAGGGGGGCAAACGAGCCGAGCTGCTCGCGAGCTACTCGAGATCGGCTCGTTAAAAAGCTCGATCGAGCCGAGCTTAATCGATCCGGATCCCGAGCTCGAGCCTAAAAGCAAGCTCGTTTAATAAACAAGCCCGAGCCTGAGCCCGAGCTTCACTTAACAAGCTCAAGCCGGCCCGCGAGCCTAAATGAGCCTGCCATTTATATAATTTTTTAAAATATATATTTAATAATTATTAATTAATATATATAATATAAATAAATAAAAATAACTAAATAATATATATTATTTTATACATAAAATTATAATAGCAAAAAATATATATATAAAAATACTTATAATTATATAAAAAATAATTAATAAATAGTAAACGAGCCAAGCCTGAGCTGAGCTCGAGCTTTGAAAATAGAGCTCGAAACGAGCCGAGCTCAAGCTATGCATAAGTCAAACAAGCCTAGTCGAGCTCGGGCTCGGCTCGGCTCGTTTGCACACCTACTTGTCTCCACAAAAGACTGGACACGTGACAAGATTCTTTTGGGCGGCAAATCTAATCCACACAAAGTCAATTTGAGTAAGCAAGTTTGATAAATTTTATATATCGGGGGTTGATTTCAGAATCAATATTAATATTATGTTGAGAACTGTAAGAATTGCATGCACATCAACGGATGTTTGATAAAGTATTTAGTTAAAATGGCTGTTTAGGTGATTTTAGATCTAACTTCAAGGCACTTTCATACAATCTTGAAAGAAGGTTTCACTTTCATTGGACCATCATTTTTTTTTGGTTTCTTGACTTTAGATCATGAAATCCTGCATGTATATGTAACCTATGGGTAGAAAAACTATGTTCTATGCTTCAATAAATGAAACATTGGCCATAACTTCACGTGTAAATATCTGCAGGTAATTACTGTGGTTTCCCTGATAAAAGATTCTTTTTTGAGGTTTGTGAACTTAAAAATATAGCGGCAGCTGGCGACACAGAAAATTAAGATGCATTGGACTTATATGGAACAACTGGACTTACAAAAAACTTAACAAAGATTATACCTTTTTAAGTCTATTAATTGAATATTCAAATCCTATAAATAACTATTTAGGGACCTTGAATCTTTGTTTAACTTTGCACTCTTTATTATTTTGCTAATATAATCTGCACGAGGCGTCCGATGACGAAGCCAAACTGAAGTTTTCGACATCTGGTGAAGAAAACTAAGTTGAAACCTTTTTTTACTCATAAAGTTATTACTCTTTGTGATTTAAATGTCTTTTTCTAAGATGGGTCATTTTATTTGAAATACTAAAAATTACATGGGCACCTGTGATTAGTGAACATAAATCAAGACCTCACAGATAGCTCAGTTTCCCCTCTTTTTAAAAGCCTATAAAGTTACACATTTCAATAACTTCTCTTATCACTGAAACCCTTTTCCCAAAACCTTAAAGATTGTATTTTTAATGTGGTGGAAGTTTAAAAGATTATAAATTTCTTCCATATCCATATTTCAGAAATCCCACTTGAGTTTATAGTTTTTAGAGCTTTCTTGTCTGAAAAAGGTGAGACTTTAGCTGTTATTCCTCCAAAGTCTTGATTTTTATTATCTTGAAACTATTTTTTTTTTTTTTGTGTGTAAATTTAAATTTGCTGAGTATGTATTTATATGCTTTGAAATGTGAAGGTTTTGATTGGAAGAATTTATCAAACTGTTAACTGTATTCCTCCAAAGTCTTGATTTTTATTTTCTTGAAAAGTTTTTTTTTTAATGTAAATTTGCTGAGTATATATTTATGTTTTGATAACATGAAGGTTTTGGGTGGAAGAATATATCAAACATGTACAGAAAAGGAAGCAGTGTGTGGTCATCCATGTTTGGAAATGAAGAATATCAAGAAACTGAAGTTTGGTCAGTTATCACTGAAAGAAAAGATTATGAGAAGTCAAAAGGGTCAACCTCAGGATACCATTCAAGAACACCTTCTCATCCAACAGCAGCCAGAATGATTCCTAGACCTAGTACCAACAACTCTGACATTGAATCTAGGATTCCACACCAACAGCAATCAGCACCTGTCAATATCCCTGATTGGTCAAAGATCTATGGAATAAGAAAGTCAAAGAGATCATCATCAGCAGCACAGAAACCTGCATATATTGACTATGGTTATAATGTTGCTAATGATGATGATGGTGTTCATCATAATGGGATTTGGGATAGTGATGATGATGAGGATGATGATGGTCATGGTCATGTGAACATGATGCCACCTCATGAATGGATTGCACAAAAGCTTGCAAGAAATCAAATTTCTTCATTTTCTGTATGTGAAGGTGCTGGAAGAACACTTAAAGGCAGGGATCTGAGTAGGGTAAGAAATGCTGTCTTGACAAAAACTGGATTTCTTGAATAATATTTCTTGATCTAAATTTTATTAAAAAAAAAAAAGATCAAGAGAAGACATTATTATCATTATCATGATGATGTAAGATCATCAGTATGATTGATAATTGTGATAATTAAAGTGGGTCCCATTCATTTGTATGGTGGTATTGTCTGTGCATAAATTATTATTATTATTGCTTGTTTGTTTCTTTCTGGTTTCAGGGTTGTGTAATTAAATCTGTTTTTGTTTAGATTAAAAGATTGGAATTGTTAAATGTTAATTATGGTATTAGTAATCAATGGTGTATGTATGTCTTTTATGATGCATGGATTGTGGTACTAGTACAACTTTATTTGCATAAAGTACATTTTGCATCATGTCTTGAGAAAGTGAAAGATGATTCAACTGTGTTTGTGGGTGGGTTCCTCTTTGTACACAGGGGTAGTTTGGTAAATTGCAATATCATAACAAATGGTGGTGGTCAAGTATGTTGTCTATGTATAAGTTATCACAATCAGTCAAGTTTTCAAAACCGTTTTTGAGTATATTCTGAATTATATTTTTCATAATTAAAGCATCAAGTTATCTTCAAGATTTGTGGATTTAATCTTCACTTTGAATGTATGGTGATTTGTTGTACCAACATTTATACATTTTGAATATCTGGTTCAAAATTAATTGTGATATTCCTTGCTTTCATGGGTACTATGCTACTATACGAGTTGTATTGACGTTTTGATTCGCCAAAATATGATGAACTTGGGGGAGCATAGATGTTGTCCAGCTCGATTATAGGTCAAAACTGGACTGATGTTTGGTTTCGGTTCCAGACTGTTAGATAACATGGGACGATGGTTTGTCTAACTCGATCAATTCAAGCTTATTTTTAATAAACAAGTCTGATAAAGTTCGGAGTAAAACAAGAAGCGAGTCTTTCAACTTGCTTATAAATTGAAAAACGATGCAAGTGATGTGTTACTCGTTAAAACTTATAGCAAAACTTTGTGTGATGTATTATTTGTAAATGTAAAAAAAAGAAAAATCAAAGATCAAGTTTTATAAAACCGGTTATTTTCAAATAATTCGATTATTGTGGTTCGATTTTTCCGATGCTTGTAGACAACATGTCAAAATCTAATAAGAGACCAAGGCGCAACAACGGTTGGTTTTTTTCTATGGTTTTGTCTTGTCTTTTAACCAATTAATGTCATTTTGTTTTATTTGAATAGTTATTAGTAGTTCAGACACAATGAAGTAAACGTGAACTGCAACATTTAATAACAAAGCAAATTTGGATTTTGTTTTGGTTTCATTGAATACATTGAACCTGTTTTTGTCCATCTCACTGCCATTTTTTATTACCGTACTACTCTTTTACTACTTCAACATAAAAAACTAATATGAAAATTATAAAATATCCAATGATGGTTAAAAAAAATTAAAAGAACCATATGTCTTCTTGATCATGCTGATTTTAGGTAAATAATTTGGAGAGAATTATGAGAAAAACATTTGTTCGGTGTATTTACACAACGGTTTCATGTTGGATATGTTTTTTAACTTCTATAGCTATGAAGCATGTGAGACTATTTTGTATGTCTACATTGTATTCATGTATCATCATAAATGTATCATCGTTATATTCATGTATCATCATAAATGTCTTGTAATATACAGATGTTACACACCTTTAATTCCCTTTATTTATATGTGGAAGTTTGTCCAACATCTACTTTTCATATATTTAGTTTATTTTTTGAAGAAAATATTAGCTTTGTACATTTTGTAATATTTGTGATAATGCATGAACATCGGATACATACATAAAGTCTATTCATGTATTTCATGACTGTGTATATAAATATTAACATGTAGATATCTATGAAAATAATTGTTGTGATTTTCTATATTTAATGTTATTCTAGGTACAACCCTGAAATTATTTTTTATTTTGTTCATTGATTTTTGTAAGTAATGAATATTGATTAGATACAAAAGTATGACACGTTGGTGGTAGTCAAGTTGCCATCTTTCTTTGTCTTTAATATTAAAAGAAGAAAAGAAAAAAACACTGCTCATGTTCATGTGTCATCACACCACTTGAATTTATAACATTTAGTCATGAAGTTTTAATAATATTTTATCCATTTTCTTTTCAAGTTTTATAAATTGCAAGTATTCATAATAAGTTTTCATCTTCATTTCAATTATTTCAAACCAAATGATAAATATTTTTCACTTGATCATAATTTCTCAACTCAGTGCCACAATTAGAGGTAGTCGGTAAACTGGTGATTGGAATTCGTTAAAAATTACGATTAAGATCGATAAATGGTTGGTTGTTTTCAGTTCTAGTCGATGGGTTCTAAGGTTAAATCATTCTAGACTGGTTGGACATCTGGATCCATTTCATTTCCATAACTCCTTCATGTTGACATGCTAACCCGTGTAGCTTTTATATATACTTTATATATTGTTTTTCTTATACAATTTGATCATTTCATTTCTCATAATACATTTTTGTTTTGTTTCTATATATATATTTTTATCGTTTTCTTAAATAAATTGACATGCTAACCGTAATAAACTCCTTAAAATAGTAACTATGACTTGTTAACATGTTTCTTTTTAATTAATTGGACTTAAGTAGTCTAGTTTTTGCCTCTAACGTAATCTTTAATTTTTCGCTTTAAATGGCACCCTTCATTAATAGCATCCCCACAAAGTTGTTGTCATATTGATAAAGTGGTTAAGTCGCTTTCCCTAGGTCTTGGTTACGTAAGTTTTTTTTCCTTTAAACTTGGACCAGTCTAGACCGAAGTTCTCCAAAGCGATTGATTATATGACCGGTAATGATTTCATCGGGTTGGTTCCAGTCGGTTTAATAAATTCAGCACATTGACTTTTGACCCCTTAACAATTATCTGGTAGTTGTGTAAACAAGTCGTGCCCGATCCTAGCTTGTATCATGCCATATATCCAAAAAAGCTAAAGTTGGGCCTCGTAAGAAAATTTTAAAGCTTGAGCTTAGCTTATTTATTAAAGTATTATTTCTATACATGTATACCTATTCTAATAAAATAAAATAATTGGGACACATGTCACTAGGAGATTCATTCATAACTTAATTTTTTCGCTCAAAGTATTATTTTATTTTTAATGAAAACATATTTATTTCAGTGTAATCAAAACACATCAATCTATACTTTAATCAAAATAATAATTACCTAAATTGTAGAGATTAAAAATATACTAGTATTTATGTCAATATAATTAAAATATTTATATTTTTAATAAAATTAGATCTACTTTTTTTCTTATTATTAAATCAACTTATATACACTTTTGAGTATAGGAGATGAATGTGTGAAATTTAATGAATGATGTTTATATGTCTAAGATGATAAATACAAGAAGAAATATGAATAAATACAATTTTATTCTCACATATTCATTCAATCTCTATGGATCTATGGAATTTTCATCTATCTTTTTTGAAACTGTAATTTATTCATGCTAATCTTATTTACATTGTTCTTTTTTCTATGTCATTCATAATGAAACATCTAATCGTCTTTTGTTAGAATTTGCTATTCCATTAAAAATATAAATGCAACTTATAAAATCACTAGGTGTATCATGTTCGTGATTAAGAAGAAATTGTGTATGAATACACCAAGTATTCGTATGAATATTCTATTAGAAAATATAATTTGATCTTATAAAACCAATTAATCTGATATAAAATATGTTTTTTTTAATTTAATCATTTGATTTCTATAGCTTAATTGTATTTCATTTAAACATTTCGCGCATTACACGAGTTCTAAAGCTAGTATGCTTATATATTTATAAACATGATTTTGTATATTACATAATTTCTATATTTAGTTACCTTTTAACATGTTTTACATTGTTTTTATACAATATATTTTTTTAAAACGGCGATTTTCTTGCATTTAGGCCGCACTCTTCAAATTTGGAGAGCCCCGATGCTCCTACTCTGGCCAGACTATGCTGTCTTAACCGGGCCCACGCTGACTTCAGAGTTTGGCTTGAGCGTTCCCCCGGGAAACCATACCGCGCGACTACCACTTGACCGTCATTATACCACCACAAGAGCAGAACTTTCTTGCGTAGCACACGGTGGGATGAAAACCCGGGTGGGCTCAGGATTCAAACTGACAACCTTTGCACAAGTCCTAGCTCAAATCTATCATTGCCAATATCCACCCAAATGTGACATAAGTGGGATTCGAATTTGAGTCTCCACTGGAGAACCCAAGCCTCTACCACCAGGTCACAAGTGGGGGATTTTTATACAATATATAACTATTATGGTAAATAACAATTATTATATTTATTTATTTATTTATATATAATAATTAACAAGTTTGGTGCCTCTAAGTCCCTGATTGGACCACTTGGCAGCACCTTATTTGTGACATTTGTCAATTTCGTGTTATTTTATACTTGTATTCTTAATGTAAACCCGACCCGTTTTGTATCCCGAACCTTTCGATATTATCAAAATGATGAATTGTATGTTAAATATTTGTTTTATAGTTGTTGGATATAAAAAACACCCTTTTCGGTTCTTAAAATTCCCCGAAAACGCTTAAAACGAACTCTAGGGACTAAAACTACCAAAATGGAGACTTGAAGGACCCATTTGTAGTTTGTGATTTCTTGGGTCTATAACCAACCCATTTTCATGAAAAACCCTTTATGAAAGACCCATTCAACTTACCCTATATATACACACCCATCTTCTTCATTTGTGCTTGCTCATTTCTTCATTTCTCTCTCAAATTCTTAAATTCTAAGGTTGTTCTTCATAAGCTAATATTTCATTTTAACTAACTTCTTAATACTTAAAGCTTGATGTTACAACATATATATAATATACACTCCTTGTTTACCTTCGGTCTTTCATTTCTCTGGTCTCGGCCGGTTGAAATGTCGGGCTAGTAAGACAAGGTTACATGGAGGACTTTGTAGTCCTTGTTTATATATTTAACAAATCTAACCATATAACTTGTTATACTTGCTTAAATTCTACATATTTTTGTTTATTGTTCATATTTGTCAAGTTCCATGGTATTGGGTATGTGGTGACTAGCCTCGGTTTCATCCCGAGTTGAGAACCGAACCAAAAACCGAACTTTTGTTTAAAAACATTATTGTTAACTTTTTGAATGTAAAACTTGAGTATTATTATTTATAAGTTATTTTACAAGTTCCATGGTAATTGGGTATGTGGTAACCATCCTCGATCTTATTCCGAGTCAAGGACCGAACCAAAAACCGAACTTTTGTTTAAAAGCTTTATTGTTAACTTTTTGAATGTAAAACTTGAGTATTATTATTTATAAGTTATTTTACAAGTTCCATGGTAATTGGGTATGTGGTAACCATCCTCGGTCTTATTTCGAGTCAAGGACCGAACCAAAAACCGAACTAAACCGAGTTCACTCGCTTAAGACACACAAGTGTGTTTTTAGCCACCAAAACTCATATTTTTCTTCAAGATTATATTTTAAATCAATTTTAGTTAATTTCTAAACATACTTGGCATGTCGGTAACCAACTTGATCTTATAACAAGTTCGAACCGATAAGGTCGTATACTCGCTTAACGAACGTTAAGGTTCTTCACAATAGAACTACATACTTGGTTAAGTCTATTTTGATTTTATTGAGTTATCTCATAACATTTATTATTTTGGGAAGTTAACTGTGAGTTTGGTCAATTATCAAGTCTCGAACCGACAAACCCGAACACTCGTTTAAACCTCGTTTTGGTATTCTTATAACCAAGGGTTTTGCAATATCGCATTTTAACCCACATTATTACTTAACATAGGTTGAGTAAAAAAAAAGAAAAAAACTAATGAATAGAATACCGAGACCCGGTTTCGAGTAAACTTATTTTACAAAACTCGTTTCTTTAATTTCTCAAATATTTACATTTTAAATCCTAAACTTTATTTATTTACTTTATTTGTCATGTATTTTATTTTAAACCCTTCCAAGACTACCTACTAACACAAGACCCGTTTAATATAGGTCTTGCTCGTTAAACCGATCTCTCCGATTATTCATGACACTATCTTTCAAGTTACTTGTTAATGTGAGTACTTTTTCATCCTCCGTTTTCCATCTTTCGTTTTGGGGGTGGCATTTCATACTTATTCAAATTCAAATGATTTATACTTGAGTCTTAAACCACAACACGTATTGTATATGTTTACTTAAATAAATGCTCGATTTGGTGTTATATGCTTTACATGATTATGTGCAAATTCTTGAATGCTAAGGCGGGTAGCCTCTTGAATGCTAAGGTGGGTAGCCTCATCAAAGTATGATCATACGTTAATTCCGAGTATATATGGTATCCCCATATAGAAAGGTGTCGTCAATGTATTCTTATTGACAATTTCATTATTGTCGTTAATGTATTCTTATTGACGGTTCGTCAATGTATTCTTATTGACGGTTTTATTATATAAATTGTTGCTATTATTTATTGTTTTCATATACTAGTTGTGGATTTCATACTATATACTTATTGTCCAAAACTATGAAAATTGCTTACCAACCTTCGTGTTGATAAACTCTATTTTATGCAATGTTACAGGTTTGATGTTAGCTTGATTGGATTACTTGAAGAAACTTATTATCTTGGCTTTAGGATATTAGAAAATAAAAGAACAAGTTATTTGTTTATCTATCTATTTGGCATTTTGTATGAACAATTGTTGTGTTATTTATGATGATATGGATTTAAATGAGTTGTTTAAATATTGTAACTTAATAGTGTCATTGTGCAATGAGCAATCATGTCGCGCCTCGACGTTTCCGCCTTCATTGGTCGGGGTGTGACATTATTAGTCTTTGGCACGTAGTTTTTTTTTAATAATTTTTTTGTCGTTTTTTTAGTTCCATTATTGTAACGAATATAACGGAAACCGACCAAATTTGCGTATACTTACAGCTTCGGATTTTACTAACACCCGAGTTTACCTACCGACGTTACCCCATTTGCCCACTTCTATTTTTATATTTTTCCGATTCTTAGTGTAAGATATTCACAATTCCTTATTTCTCATTGACTCCAATATAACGTTGGATCCGTGAAAATTGTACTCGAGTGTGCACTAAGTTTACTATTGACGACTACCGGTGTGGCAATCGATCAACATGATTCCATGCCCGCACGTTTGATAATATCTTGAGTATAAACTTTTTGAGAAAGAAATGTGATCATTAGTTGGCTTAATAATATCTTGACTACTTGTATGTTTTAATGTTAAGAAATTTACACCCCGTTGATTTAAGGGGTATCCAAGGAAGACACGAGCAGTTGTCAAGTTTATTTATGGTGGTTGAGAGGGCTAAATGAATGTTTGAGAGTTTTTTGTTTAGATGAATGGAACGAACAATTTTGTTATCATGGAATATGTCGGCAAGGGTGGACCAGGCATCAACAACGGTGATGTTTTTTTTAGTATAGTGGTAAGAAGATCGTGAGATATTACTCCACACATCCATTGGAGTCAATCCGTTCCCAATCCTCCTCGGCTTTGGAATCTGTTTTTGGGGTCGATTTCTTTATCAGGAGCGGGACCGGGGTGTTTAGAGGATGAAGCGATGGGTTTTTAGCGAGGGGAAAGATGATAATACACTTGAAAGGCTTTACAATGCATTTTAAATAGTTATGACCAAGACGTATATTGGGTAGACTCCATCTCCAAAGTGACAGAGATGAAATTCTTTATGTTAGAAACGGTAACACAAGGGTAAAGTTTTTGATCTATGGGAAGAATGAGAGGCTAAGATGGGAGTTGTGAAGAGAGGCCAGAATCGATGTGATAGATCCGACCGGAAGAAGAGGACAACGGCTTACGACTCGTGATACCATGAAGATATTCACAATTCCTTGTCTTTTCTCGTTACAAAACATAGTATATATAATTACAATATAGAATAATCGCTAGAATCATAATAATAACTACAGAATAAACTATACAAGAATAGTGATCTTGTTTCCATTCTATTGTTTAGCTCCGATACTGTAACGAAAGTAACTGAAACCGAACGAATTTGTGTCGAGTTACCGCCTCAATGCGCGGCATTGACAACGCATGAGTTTTACCACCGCCCGGGTTTAACACTAGTTATAATACTAAACATGTTTTGTATTTGTATAGATTACATATTACATAATTTCTATATTTAATTACTTTTATCATGCTTTACATTTCTAAATGATGTTCTTGTTTGTTTACTAAACAAAACAAGAGCTTTGGCTCGAGCCCATTTAAGCTTGTGTCAGATATAATCTTTTAACAAACCAACCTTCATTACCTCACAGCCTCTCAATCGGTTTGGCCCACCTATGTCTACAGGGCCACCAGCATGGGCTTTGGGTGGTGAATAATAATATGCTGTTAAAATGTAATTGGGCTTTCAAATTAGAATGGGCTATCTAGATAATAGATAGTACGTCAACTGAGCCCAAATAATATATACCAAGTCAATAGGCGTTGCACGTGCGATCCACGTTCACGAAACACAGTACTAAGTTTTTTTTTTCCTTTCTTAGATCTATGAACATAACCAAGACAATAATAAATTTAGGTGTCGGTAATGTACTTTCTTGGACCATCATTATTTATTTAAGTGTGATTCCGTCTTCATTAAATATTGTTATATCAATTAAATTTAATTATAACTAACGGTTAAAACCGGTCAAGACTAATGTGACACTACCGAGTACAGATTCGCCTGACTCATTATATCAGATTATTATGCTATGTTAGAAAAAAAATAGCAGTTCACCTTCCGGTCCAATAATATATGGATGATAGTTAAATCTTGGGATCTTAATGTTTTATGTTCGAAACCCGACTTTATGGGATTTTCCCATAGTAATAGGTTTCTTTCTTGTTTTTAAATTAGTCTGAAGCGTTAAACTAATAAAATCAGTATAATATTTAGATGGTTACCGACACTATTTAGAAAAAAAAAATTGTCAGTAAAAAGTATTGTTTGAACTTTTTAAAAATTCAAACACTCACTTCCCTCTCTCAGTGACTCGACCAAATCAAACTTTTTGGATTTATTATATTTTTCATCTCTTTTTCTTAAATTAACAGTAAATTTACCCTTTTTCTATTAATTTTCTATTTCTTATTTTCTTATATACTTTTGAATTGTGTTTATACACAGTTTCTAATCTTCATTTTTTTTATTCTTGCCTAGTTTTAATTTTTTATAACTAAAAAATAAAATAATTAAAATACTAAAGTAAAGGCACATTGGCATTTTTTTTGGGAGAAAGCTTGAGTTTATGTCTCTATATTCATATATTTGTAGAAAATATATTTTGGTTGTGTTGATAAAATCAAGTTTATATATAAGTTATAAAATTTTGGAGATTGATTATATGGTTAAGCATGTTTAAAATTTAATTGACCGGCAAGTTCTTCTGCATAGTGTGACTACGACTAGTGGAACCGCTTCATTCCTAGAAAAGTGAATATATGGGCTTGGAGAATTATGCTTGATCGTATTCCTACAAAATTGGAGTAACAAAGGAATAAATATTCATTCAATAATGTAGGGGTATGGTACTAAACCCGGTTTTACGACCCTAAATTTATTATGTTTGGCTTATTTTATTATATGGACTAATACAATGTTATTGGGCTGAGGGGGTTTTGTGGAGGTAACCCTAACTGGGCTAGGCCCAATTAGGGTACCATGATGGTGGCCATGAGACTCTCTATATAAGGAGGTCTCCACCTCCTTATTAAGGGGTCATGCTCAATAAGAGCCACCACCACTTTTTTGTGTCTGTAAACAAGAGATCTTAGGATTTCTTAGTAGTCACCTCCACACCCCCGAAAAACCATGACAGGTCTCAAGCAACCGGAGAAGAAAATCAAGACGTGGTTCATTCATCTCGAAAATCCGTGGAAACATCGTCATGGATCAGGTAAGATTCATTTCATGCTTCGACATTGGCGCCATCCGTGGGACGGCAACGAACTACCCTTCGATCTTCATCTCGGCTGTCAGATCTCTCCCAGGAAAAACCCAGATCTGGAAATTTACAGAAAAATGCTTCAAGACTTGTTCTATTAAAGCTCAAAAAGATCCATAGATCTAAAAGAGGCTTCCAGATCTGTGCAAAAAGAAACTGCCGGACTCGAATGATCAAGTCTCCGGATCTGTGATGGTTTTAAATCTGCTCCGAGCATCAGATCTATCCAGATCTGATTTACAGATCTAGATCTAAATTACAGACCTGGATTTTAGGTTTAAAATTGCAGGTCTAACTCTTAAATTGCAGATCCAAAAATTACCAGACTTCCGCCGCCACGTACGCGCGCCCGCAGATTCTCATTCCGCAGCCGTGCATGTGCCGCCGCCGGAACCACCACGTGGGTTTCGCGCAAAAGACCTCCACCATGTGGGTGTTGCGCAGAAGACTGCCGTCACGCATGCTCGCCAGCGGGTCACCATTCCGCCGACATGCGTGAGCGCCCGTGGAAACCACCGCGGAAACCACCATGTGGGTTTTGCGCAAGAGACCTCCGCCATGCACGCGCACTCGCGAGTCACCACTCCATCGTCGTGCATGCGCGCATCAGGCCTCACGCGCCAAACCTAAAGGTTGGGAATCCTCATAATATCCCATATAGTCACGCGCCAAACTTAAAGGTTGGGAATCCTCATAATATCCCATATGGCCACGCGCCAAACTTAAAGGTTGGGAATCCTCATAATATCCCATATGGCCACGCGCCATACTTAAAGGTTGGGAATCCTCATAATATCCCATATGGCCACGCGCCATACTTAAAGGTTGGGAATCCTCATAATATCCCATATGGCCACGCGCCATGCTTAAAGGTTGGGAATCCTCATAATATCCCATATGGCTACACGCCAAACTTAAAGGTTGGGAATCCTCATAATATCCCATATGGCTACGTGCCAAACTTAAAGGTTGGGAATCCTCATAATATCCCATATGACTACGAGCAAAACTTAAAGGTTGGGAATCCTCATAATATCCCATATGGCTACGCGCCAAACTTAAAGGTTGGGAATCCTCATAATATCCCATATGGCTACACGCCATAGTTTAAGGTTGGGAATCCTCATAATATCCCATATGACTACACGCCGAATACAAGACCAAACGCGGCTCCGCTCCGTTCAAAATGCACACCACCATGATGCTTGAGCGCAGTCGCATATCACATGCTCATGCACCACATGCTCACGCATCACATATGCTCACGCATCACATGCTCTCACATATCACAGTCTACGCGCACGCGCACGCAACATCCGCGCATGGCGCATGACACAAATCTACGCGCACGCGCACGTAACATCCACGCGTGGCGCGGGACATAAAATCTACGCGCACGCGCATGCAACATCTGCGCGTGGCGCATAACACAAAGCCAGAGTCTACACGCACGCGCAAGCTTCATTATTCTTACAGCTCGTAAGACGCGTCGCGCGCAAGCTTTATTATTCATACAGCTCATAAGACGCCTCGCGCGCAAGCTGTTATTATTCTTATAGCTCGTAAGCCGCCATGCGCGCAGGCTTCATTATTCTTATGGCTCGTAAGTCGCCTCTCGCGCAAGCCTCATTATTATTACAGCTCGTAAGCCGCAACTCGCGCAAGCTCAATTATTATTATAGCTCGTAAGACGCCTCGCGCGCAAGCTTTATTATTCATACAGCTCGTAAGACGCCTCGCGCGCAAGCTTTATTATTCATACAGCTCTTAAGACGCCTCACGCGCAAGCTGTTATTATTCTTACAGCTCATAAGACGCCTCGCGCGCAAGCTGTTATTATTCTTATAGCTCGTAAGACGCCTCGCGCGCAAGCTTTATTATTCATACAGCTCATAAGACGCCTCACGCGCAAGCTGTTATTATTCTTATAGCCCGTAAGACGCGTCGCGCGCAAGCTTTATTATTCATACAGCTCATAAGACGCCTCGCGCGCAAGCTGTTATTATTCTTATAGCTCGTAAGCCGCCATGCGCGCAGACTTCATTATTCTTATGGCTCGTAAGTCGCCTCTCGCGCAAGCCTCATTATTATTACAGCTCGTAAGCCACAACTCGCGCAAGCTCAATTATTATTATAGCTCGTAAGTCGCCTCACGCGCAAGCTTTATTATTCTTATAGCACGTAAGCCGCAACTCGCGCAAGCTTCATTATTATTACAGCTCGTAAGCCGCAACTCGCGCAAGCTTCATTATTATTACAGCTCGTAAGCCGCAACTCGCGCAAGCTTCATTGTTATTATAGCTTGTAAGCCGCAACTCGCGCCAGCTTCATTATTATTACAGCTCATAAGTCGCCTCGCGCGCAAGCTTTATTATTCTTATAGCTCGTAAGTCGCCTTACGCGCAGGCTTTATTATTCTCATAACTCGTAAGCTGCCTCGCGCGCAAGTTATGTTATATTATTATCGAGATGCGCTCCATCCTTTATCAGGCCTCGCGCCACTATGATGCGTGCTATATCTTATTTATGACAGGGCACCATCATTATCATAAGGACCGCAACATGTCACAATCATGAGGAAAACCTCCCAAAACTCAAAGACAATAAAGACAAGGCCAAAGAAAAGGGAAAAAACTGCCCCATGACCTAACACACCTCATAAAGTCCAGCGCTCCACCTAGACGCTTGCGCGCCCAGGAGCAACGCTGGACTTGGGGGGCTTGTAGGGGTATGGTACTAAACCCGGTTTTATGACCCTAAATTTATTATGTTTGGTTTATTTTATTATATGGACTAATACAATGTTATTGGGCTGAGGGGGTTTTGTGGAGGTAACCCTATCTGGGCTAGGCCCAATTAGGGTACCATGATGGTGGCCATGAGACTCTCTATATAAGGAGGTCTCCACCTCCTTATTAAGGGGTCATGCTCAATAAGAGCCACCACCACTTTTTTGTGTCTGTAAACAAGAGATCTTAGGATTTCTTAGCAGTCACCTCCACACCCCCGAAAAACCATGACAGGTCTCAAGCAACCGGAGAAGAAGATCAAGACGTGGTTCGTTCATCTCGAAAATCCGTGGAAACATCGTCATGGATCAGGTAAGATTCATTTCATGCTTCGACAAATAAATTGCTCAGTTTGTTCCCAATGGTATAGACGATTGATCATATCTTCGCTAAGTGTGAGGTTGTGAGTTCGGTTGTAGGTCGGTGTCTAGGTAGTTAGAGATGACTTTTCCGATTCCCATGATATCGAATTATTTAGTTTTTTTCTTTTTTTTTATGAACACAAGTAGTTTTAAAAAAGAAGGAAGATGGGTATCCGAAGCTATTATTATGACTACTTGGTAGGTTTTGAGGAGATACATAAATGAAAGTATATTCTGCTTAGGTGTGAAGAAACGCTATTTTATTTCGATGATATTGTTAATTATTTTTTCCTGCAGCTTTCTAGTAGGTGTTTTAAAGTTAGAATTAGTTTCGTAATTTGATTTAAAAACATGGTGTTCGTTGATGTAATTTTAGTGATTGCCCCCTTTTAGGGTCTCGCTAAAGGGTTTTAATATAAGTCCAAATTTGTCTTAAAAAGAAAAAAAAAATCCAATTTATTAACTCTTTTTTAAAAGTAAAGGAGATATAAAAGTGAACTTGCAGTTCAAGAAAACACTTATCGACAACTGTGAAGGTAAAACTATTCAAAATAAATCATTCAATTTCCATGTTAGGGTTTGTTCATAAAGGATTGATAGATTATCATAATGGAAAAACCATATGTTTTAAATAAGCCTTATGTAATCCACCTTCACACCTTGTCGCTGTTTCCCTATCAAAACTAAAATAGCTAAAAAAAAATAAAATAAAATAAAATGAAAGCGTTCTCTCTGACACACTCATGTTAGGGCTGACTCAAAGAAAGCAAGCAAAAAAAAAAAATTGGGCTGAAGGCGAAAATTTTTTTGGACTTTAAGTAAAAGAAGTATTTTTTTAGGTTTAAATAATTTAATTTTGATATAGGCTTACTTGTTTATAATTTTGGTTGTGTAAAAAACTTTTATATAAGAATAGGATTAAGCATGACACAAATGGGACTAGAACTCATAATCTTTTGGTTGGAACGTAGACCAAGCTAGTGTTATGTAATTGAGAGTAAACACTAAATATACGTATTGTTTTAATAAAAATATATATAACTAAAAAAAATTTGGGCCTAGCAGGATGTTGGGCCTGTGGCCGTCGACCACCCGGCCACACCTTATGGCCGGCCCTGACTCACATACCAAAAATCTTTCGTAAATGTTTTTATACCAAAGCGTCCACTACGCCCTCTCTTTTTTCTCCAAATAATATTTCTTCAGCGCATCATTCCCTTTCTACTACAAATCTTTCTAAAAACTAACCGAATACTTTTTTAACGTTCGCATTTACTTCCTTAAAACAACAAACTTACGCACCAATCTAACATATTTTCAATTCTACTTCACAATCCACATTGGAACTCAAACCTTCAATCTCTATAGGAGTAACACAAGTCACCTCACTAAAATACCATTAGGCTAAACCTTCTTCGGTTAACTTTTTATTAAATATAGAATATTAAATTATTCAAAATCATAATCAAGGTTAATTAACAATTACACCAAAAATAACAATTATTATTATAAGCAGTGTTGTTGAGACCGGTCCGATCAGTCCGGTTCTATACAGTTCGCTTGGTTATCAAAGAATCGGCCGGTCCGAACCGGTCAGATCGGTCCGATGGAAAACCGGACCAGTTAAACCGTTTTACTATAACAAATGTTTTTTTTCTAAAAAGTTTTATATTTAGCCTTAGCCGCCATTTTTTAGGCGAAAGTTGTCTGGCTAGGTCGGACCGGTGAACGGTTACCCGTCCAGTTTACTGTTTGATTCAGTTATGAAAACATTGATTATAAGTTTATAACATTATAATAACAATTTATTTTACATGATTTCATTTTCATTACCAACTTAATAACCAAAGTTAATTTAATTACATTGAAAAGTACAATTATTATAATCATATTAATTAAAATCTACAGTTTATTTGCATATTCTTTTTTAATTACAAGTTACAAGTTAGTAGCACTTTGCTTTCACTTTTGTCTGACGATATTCCACCCGCCATCCATCCATCACCTGCTTGCAACCAAACCAAACCAAACCCATCTTCCATCAAATCTCATCAATCTCAACTTCCACACTTGTTCGATCTAATTCCCCAATTGGGTATTCAATTCACCCCATTTCTGACATGGGTTTGACTTCAAATTAGCTAATTTCTTCAGTATTGTCACAATCAAGAAACTTTATTAATAATGTCTTGGAAGAACAGAAGTGGGTCTGAATTGAATTCAAGAAAGTTGGTGTCAAAGCAACTGACTTTGTTCTTGTGTGCTGGTTGTTTCTTTGCCGGAATGCTCTTCACCGACAGGTTTTGTTATTATTATTTTTTTAGTTTTTTTAACTGATCCCACACACTAATTTATAAAGAAATTGAGGGGCTTTAGTGGAATAATTAGGTAGTGATTTGTTGCTTTTTTGACTATCTTTTTTGATGTGTTTAGTTGAATCTTGTAAATCTTTCATTTTTTTTGAGATTTGTGACATGGGTTTGGTGGATTTGGTTTTCTTGGAGTTGATATGATTATTAGAAGTTTAGAACATCATGAATCTTGTGAATCTTGCTGATCTTGATGTGGGTTTGGATAAAGTTTGTAACCTTTTTGGATCTTGATGTTGCTTTGGAGGATTTAGTGCTGTTAAAGATGATATGTTTCTTATAACACTGTGAATCTTGATAAGGGTTTGGATGAACTTGAGGATTCTTGTAGAGTTGATTCTTAAAGTTTGTAACTTTAAGTGACCTTGATATCAGTTTAGACGATTTAGTGCAGTGATGAAGCTTGGAAAAGTTCCCGGGGGGGGGGGGGGGGGGGACGACTCAAAACGTATTAAAAAAATGATAAATGCGGGGGGTGGGCTCAACTTTTAAGTCGAAAACGGGTAGATTTACACTAACGTGTAAAAATTTTCGGATGAAAACAGGCAAATTTACACCACTGCGCAAAAAACGGGGGGGGGGGGGGGGGGACTTTGGGCCTTCACAAAGGTTCGGCCCTGATTTAGTGCTCTTTGAGTTGATATGTTTTCTTGAAATTTTTGAATCTTGAGAATTTTACTGATCTTGATATGGGTTTGGACCGCTTTTAGTTTCCGAAAATACCCTTCATTCTCTCTATGAAGGATGATTGAAGGTTGCATAGCAATTGTAAAGTACTTTGTTACTTATAAATTGGTCTTAACAATTACATTCTCAAATTGATTTGTGAAAAACCTTCAATGACTAAAATTTTGTTTGGTTTTCTTTATGTTGGTAGAGTGTGGACAGATCCTGAAGATAAAGGCCTACCATTACAAACTGGAATTAAAGATGAACAAATTCAATTAGTTGCAGATAATTGTGACCCAAAAATTGTGAGTAACAAAGTTCATGAACACATTATTTTTTTGTTTTTTATTTTTTATTTTTTATTTTTTATTTTTAATGCTGATGTTAATTACTTTTTGGGATTTTATGTTCTATTTAGAAGGATGTAACAAGGGATCCAAAAGATATTATCCGTGAAGTTTCTAAAACACATAATGCCGTACAGTAAGCTTAGTTGTTTATATGCCATCCACGATTAATATGTTTTGACTTTCGAAAGTTGACTTTTTTCTTGATGATTTCATGGACGTAGGACATTGGATAAAACAATTTCAAACTTGGAGATGGAGTTAGCTGCAGCAAGAGCATTGCAAGATTCTATATTAACGGGCTCCCCTATATCTGATGATTTGGTGCTACCAGAGCCTGTTAAGAAAAGAAAGTATTTAATGGTTGTCGGGATTAATACGGCTTTTAGCAGCCGCAAGAGAAGAGACTCTGTACGGGCTACTTGGATGCCTCAAGGTTGTTCGTTTTAGCTTGGCTTGTTTGACCAGTTAGAGATAAAACATGTTTTGAGTCAAAACACTTTTTGGTAAAATTTGTTAACCTTTTAATAAATATTTTGGTGTCAATAAACTTTTGGCAACTTTCGACCCATTTGACTTGTTTCCCTTTAAGATAACCTTTCTAGTTTGACCCTTCAGAGATAAAAACTTGTTCGGGCCAAAACATGTCATTTTGGTTCTAGTCAAAACTGCATGGGGCAAGGCGGGTTGAACCAAAACACGTTTTGTCCAAAATTAAAATAATAAAATTATAAATAGTTAATGTTAGTTATGATGTAAGAATGTATGTTATTTTAGTTTGATCTATCTTTCTTTAAATTTACTAATCTATAGAGTTTTAGTTAATGTTAGTTATGATGTAAGAATGCATTGAAAATGCACTATGGTCAACGTTTGACCCGTTTGACTTGTTTATCCCATTTCATCACTCTCCTTGTTACTTTTCGTTTTTCTTTTGACCCGTTAGAGGAAAAAAAACATAATCTAATTGACCCGTGGAAACTTATAAGTGCATGGGTTGAAATTCCACCTCTTATAGACTAAAAGTGAAATAATCTTTATTCTATTCAAATCTTAAAAATTCCAGGTGAGAAACTAAGGAAATTGGAGGAAGAGAAGGGTATCATTATGCGATTCGTCATAGGTCACGGGTAGGCATCGCCTGTTCACCATTTTCTTATTATGCATTAAGTTAAACACGTTGACCATGCTGACCTTTGACTTTGTTCTTGCAGTGCTACATCTGGTGGTATACTTGATAGAGCTATTGAAGCAGAAGACAGAAAGCATGGAGATTTCTTGAGATTGGTAAAAAAGAAACAATCTTTTTGCTATCGGTTTTAAATCTTGATCTACAAAAGTCGTGTTGACATATACGGTATGTTTAACAGGAGCATGTTGAAGGGTACCTTGAATTATCAGCTAAAACGAAAACATATTTTACCACCGCTGTT